>NC_088410.1:36625255-36907755 GCF_034236695.1 Oncorhynchus nerka
CAAAGCACAACAGTTTCCGATTAATATTGGATGCACACAACCTGCTACCTTAAACCAGATTAGGGTCGATACCATTTAAACTCAATTATCTAAAATCGGTTTCCTAAATTGACCCAGCTCAAATGGAATTGACCCCCAGCCCTGTTACAAAGTATCACACATCTATCTCTGGTCAATAAGGAGGAGTTGGAAGGTCAAGGCTGTGAGGAGTAAGTTCATTTCATATTGCTTCCACCTAGCCAGCCTTATCCGGTCAGTGAAGTGCAGTGGACGAGGGCAGACGGCTACGTTTTCACACAAAAACTCATGGCATTTCACCTACCGAGTCACTGACGTGAGGACAGACGTCGTACAGCTTGGCGCCGTCCTCCACATTCATGGAACACCTGCAGTAGTAGAGGGAGGAGTTGAGCTAAGCATGAAGCAGACATAGATGTAAATTAAACAGTTCTGAAATGACACTCATACTGGGACAGATTCTGTACCTGGCTCCATTGGACAGCTTGAGGATGATGTGGTTGGTCAGGTCGTACACCTTCCCCAGCCAGAAGTCGTAGGCTATGTAGTCCCCATACATGAAAGACTAGCAGGAAACACGCATGAAACAAATGATTGTAACAAAGACATCGACGTGGTACATATACAGTATCAGTCAAAATATATTTTATATTTGAGATTCTTCAAAGTAGCCACCCTTTGCCTTGACAGCTTTGCACACTCTTGGCATTCTCTCAACCAGCTTCATGAGGTAGTCACCTGTAATGCATTTCAATTAACAGGTGTGCCTTGTTAAAAGAACATTTGTGGAATTTCTCTCCTTCTTAACGCATTTGAGCTTTGTGTTCAGTTGTGTTGTGACAAGGTAGGGGTGGTATACAGGAGATAACCCTATTTGGTAAAATACCAAGTACATATTGCCCAGTTAAATAAAGATTAAACAAAAAATAAATAAATATTAAGGCAAGAACAGCTCAAATAAGCAAAGGGAAACGACAGCCTATCATTACTTAAAGACATGCAGGTCAGTCAATCTGGAATTCTTTTCTGAATGTTTCTTCAAGTGCAGTCTCAAAAACCATCAAGCGCTATGATGAAACTGCCTCTCATGGGGACCGCCACAGGAAAGGAAGACCCAGAGTTACCTCTTCTGCAGAAGATAAGTTCATTAGAGTTACCAGCCCCCGCCCCCCCCCTCCCGAAATTGTGGCCCAAATAAATGCTTCAGAGTTCAAGTAACAGACACATCCCAACATCTGTTCAGACTGTGTGAATTAGGCCTTCATGGTTGAATTTCTGCAAAGAAACCACTACTAAAGGACACCAATAATAAGAAGAGACTTACTTGGGCCAAGAAACACGAGAAATGGACATTAGACCAGTAGAAATCTGTCCTTTGGTCTGATGAGTCCAAATGTGAGATTTTTGGCTCCAACCGCCTTGTCTTTGTGAGACGCAGAGTAGGTGAACAGATGATCTCTGCATGTGTGGTTCCCACCGTGAAGCATGGAGGAGGTGATGTGACAGTGCTTTGCTGGTGACACCGTCAGTGATTTATTTAGAATTCAAGGCACACTAACCCAGCATGGCTACCACAGCATTCTGCAGCAATACACCATCCCATCTGGTTTGCGTAGAGTGGGACTATCATTTGTTTTTCAACAGGACAAATGACCCAACACACCTCCAAACAGTATAAGGGCTATTTGACCAAGAAGGAGAGTGATGGAGTGCTGCATCAGATGACCTGGCCTCCACAATCCCCCGACCTCGACCAAATTGTTATGGTTTGAGATGAGTTGAACCGCAGAGTGAAGGAAAAGCAACCAACAACTGCTCAGCATATGTGGGAACTCCTTAAAGACTGTTGGAAAAGCATTCCAGGTGAAGCTGGTTGAGAGAGTGCCAAGAGTGTGCAAAGCTGTCATCAAGGCAAAGGGTGGCTATTTGAAGAATCTTAAATATAAAATAGATTTTGATTTGTTTAACACTTTTTTGGTTACTACATGATTCCATATGTGTTATTTCATAGTTTTGATTCCTTCACTATTATTCTACAATACAGAAAATAGTAAAAGTGTTCTAAAACTTTTGACCGGTAGTGTATATAGAATAAAGAAGTAAATTATGGACGACCTTCCAAGGCATAGGCTACTACGGGAGATACTCGAGAAGGACAAAAATAATACATTTATTTGATAAATCACATGTGGAAATGTTTCCATCTTGCAACTCCTCTGTGGACAGTGTGGTCAAGTGAATACTGTGTCCATCTGTTTTTTCTTACCCAGATGTGATGTAGGTCTTTACTGTTGACGGGGTACAGGACACAGTTGGTCCCCACTAGTTTTACAGCACACTCTATGTCGATGTCGGTCACGATGCCACACTGGTTGTCCTGGAAACCACAAACAAGACAAGGTTTACCATATCACCATCACCCTGACATTCTAGCCAAAAACAACACTCCATTGTGTGTCAGAAAACAAAAATTAAAATTAGTCAACTTAACTCAATAAATACCACCTGGGGACAGGTGTTTAATATTAGAATAAGTTACACATACGTTAAAATGTACTCAATACATTAGTGTGCTTGCATCAATCCCCATCTTAACAAAGAGGGCATGCATGTAAGCCCTTTCTGATAAAGGCATGTTTAGCAGACTCTACATAAAAACACTGCAGCCTGTACAGTCATCCTGTGTTGGTACGCCGGTCATGTAGGGTGTCATCAGCTAACACAGTGTAGTGATACGACAGGGGAGGGAGTTTCGCTTACGTTAGAATTCATCCGCCGCACAATGTCTCGGATAACGATGGATCGATCTACAAGTTTCAGCTGCAACAGAGGGTGGAGAAAAGAGAGAGGGTGAGATGAGATCATCATAGAATACATAGAATACATAGACAAGACCGACAAGTGAACTGGTCTAATTTCAACTGTCATTTTAGCATCTTGGCAACTGGAATGCCATTCGGTCCCGGTTACCGACCCAAGTCTTATGACTGCTATCTGATACCAGTAGTGATAACGCAGCAGTGAGGTAGGCTGTGCTAAATACAAGTCAGCCTCTTCCAAATCACAATAAGCAGTAGTACCTGTAGGTGCTGCACATAATCCCACCTATACCAAAAAATAATTTACATACAACACCTTTGATGAGAGTGCCTTCGGAAAGTATTCAGACGTCTTGACTTTTTCCACATTTTGTTACGTTACAGCCTTATTCTAAAATTGACACATTTATTTTTTTCGCCCTCATCAATCTACACACAATACCCCATAATGACAATGCAAAAATAGACTATACATTTTTTTTAAATAAAAAAAATTGAAAAAAAATAACAAATAAAATAATAATCACATTTACATAAGTATAGAGACCCTTTACGCAGTACTTTTGTGAAAGCACCTCTGGCAGGGATTACAGCTTTGGGTCTTCTTGGGTATGACCCTACAAGCTTGACACACCTGTATTTGGGGAGATTATCCCATTTGTCTCTGCATATCCTCTCAAGCTCCGTCAGGTTCGATGGGAAGCATTGCTGCACAGCTATTTTAAGGTCTCTCCAGAGACGTTTGATCAGGTTCAGGTCCAGGCTCTGGCTGGGCCACTCTAGGACATTCAGAGACTTGTCCCGAAGCCACTCCTGTGTTGCCTTGGCTGTGTGCTTAGGGTTGTATTCCTGTTGGAAGGTGAACCTTCACCCCAGTCTGAGGTCCTGAGTGCTCTGGAGCAGGTTTTCATCAAGGATCTCTGTACTTTGCTCCGTTCATCTTTCCCTCGATCCTGACTAGTCTCCCAGTCCCTGCCACTGAAAAACATCCCCATAGTTAAATAAAGGTTAAATAAAAAAAATTAAATGCTGCCACCACCATGCTTCACCGTAGGGATGGTGCCAGGTTTCCTCCAGACGTGATACTTGGCATTCAGGCCAAAAAGTTCAATCTAGGTTTCATCAGACCAGAGAATCTTGTTTCTTACAAGTCAGTCTCTCTTTGCCTGTTGCAAACTCCAAGTGGGCTATCATGTGCCTTTTACTGAGTAGTGGCTTCTGTCTGGCCACTTCACCAGAAAGGCCTGATTTGTGGAGTGTGGCAGAGATGGTTGTCCTTCTGGAAGGTTCTCCCATATCCACAGAGGAACTCTAGAGCTCTGTCGGAGTAACCATTGGGCTCTTGATCACCTTAGACAGTCGATTGCCTTTCCAAATCAAGTTGTAGGAACATCAAGGATGATCAATGGAAACAGGATACACCTGAGCTCAGTTGAGTCTCATCGCAAAGGGTCTGAATACTTATGTAAATAAGGTATGTTTTTTATTTTTTATAATATTGACAAAATTTTCTAAAACCTGTTTTAACTTGGTCATTGTGGGGTATTGTGTGTAGATTGTTGAGGATTTGTTTTTATTGAATCCATTTTAGAATAAGGCTGTTACGTAACAAAACGGTGAAAAAGTCCAGGAGTTTGAATACAAAGGCACTGTATATAGTATAAGGTATGAAAGTCTCGACTTTAACCGCAACTTCCCCCTGCCTGTCTCTCTCATCCGAAAGACAAGGTCGTACAGCAATGATGCAGTCTATAGACGATGCACTGAGTTTATTCAGGGATCTCTGGGGAAGCGCGAATAAGAGCATTCGAGTAGAAGATCAACATTTGGATGTCAGAGGGTACAGTTCAGTCTCACTCTTGCCACACAGAACTGGGAAAATACTGTTGGAATGATGCCCTTGTTAGTCTACAAAATATCACAGTGAATAAAATACAAAAATACCACCAATGCAGCAGATAAGTGGCAGTTTAAGAGAGGCACTACTAATGACAAATGATCTATATACCCTGGCAGCCCTATGTACAGCAATAGCCTAATAGGTTGGTGGGTGGATAGACAGATTAATGAAGGAATTGGCATACAGGGAAATTACTAAATGAAAGCACAATTTCCTGGGTGGAAGTAATCAATGAGTGAATGTAGAAAGGATGATACATAGGGTTGGGACTGACTGGGTAAAGCTGTGATTGGGTCGTGTCTAGATGATACATCTTTTGTTATTTAACATCAAAAGTTGCTTTAAAAAAAATTTAAAAGCATTTTCCCTAACCTTATTCTCCTAGCCTGCTGCGCAAGTTATCCTAAACATCATACGAAAAGTCAATCGACAAAAGCTGTATCCCTTCTAGACAAAAACCCAATAACTGAGGGGGGGGAACAGATGCCTTATCAGGGGATGACTGGGAAACCCTGTGCCTCCAAGCACTGTTCTCCTGTTAACACACTTGGTGAGGTGAAATGTTCAGAATGTTGCAGGGAGAAATGCAATGAAGAACGAACATACTCCTTGAAAGACCATCATATCTGTTCTACTCCATACATTTCTATCCGAAACAGACGATACCTTTGAAAACAGATTCCCAATAAGATACAGTAACTCAAACTAGCCTTTCCAGTCTGTATTTCTCAGTCTTAGCTCTAATTTAGTCGTATCTTTAATCATCCACCATGTTGATGCAGTAGACGAACATGACAACATGGGAATTACACACAGACTCCCTCGGGAGTCAAATCAGCTCATTGCTGTCTATTCCATTTTCCAAGTGATGACACGTACTGTCTCCAAAATGTGGGGAGACAGACAGATCTCTCTTCAAAGGCAAGAGTTATTCAGTAAGCCAGGGATAGGCTAGCGGTGGGGCACCAACATGCTCCATAATACTAATCAGTGTAATGTGGCTGGCGCTAGTAGTGGCAAGCTGCTCCTCTGGCTGGAGTTTGAATGGGTGGCAGCTGCCAGCCGGATGCCATCACCTACAATAGAATCATGGAGGAGAGAGGAGGGAGGCAGGATGAGAGATGATTAGGAGGAAGAAAAGAGGAGTGAAAACTAGGAGGGAGGAAGTGTGGTTATGAAGTGGAAGGGAAGGGTGTGTGTGTGCGCGTGAGAGAGAGCCAAAACTGGACATTACGGAGATATAAAAGCTATTACTCTAGTAATCCTGTATCTCGTGTACACACACCACAATCTGATTGGACTAGGCCAGCTGCAGCTTTCCCCACATGTTTTCAGGTCTAGACTAACCTTACTCCTGTAAATTGTGGGGTGAGGAGGAGGTGGACAAAATGGGATCGATGCTCCATTTACACATAACGCTGTCTTAACCGTCACACCACTTCCAGTGTAGAGGCTGGACACACTCATGCATGCACACTTACACAAACACAGATAGGCCTACACTGAAGCATGCGCACACAGTCCCTTGTGTGTGTTCAGTGATTCTAATTCAGCCTGCGGATGAACCAACTGTCTCACTGCATAGGAACCATGAGGCTAAAATCTATACATACTCAACCAAATATGATGGAAGCAACCATGTGAAGTACTAAGCTATGACATTACAATAGAATACAGTAGGGCAGGCCACACCTCCCAGAAAGCTATAAAATAGTCACGGTCCAATATGCTATCAAAACAATCCAATTTGGCTTTCATTATTCATGGTATGTTTGTAACACAGTCCCGGTTCCACTCCCAGAAATAGTCAGAGGGAGAAGAAAACAGGATGAGGGAGAGAGCAGAGGAAGGGTATACGGTCACTGATCTCATCTAGAAGTGCTGGTGATAGAGAACCTCAGAGAAAGAAAAGCATGAATATCCTCTCTCCTTTTTCTAGTCTTTTCTTTTTTCCTCTCCCGCGGCCCACCAAAGGAAGCTATTTCCTAGAGATGTCACCACTGACTGTCTCATCTGTTGCCTCCCTGTTCACTGCTCAATGAGCTGATCTGTGCCTCGCTGCATCCTGCACAAATCACCGCTCCTCCCGTGGGAGTGGAACACACACACACTCACACAGTATGTAATCTGATTATGCATACAAATGGTACACATCCCAGTTGCTCATGTGCATATATAAAACTCTCACATATTACGTAGCCTATTGCAACACATAGGCTATGTAAAACTACTAACACAAAGAGAACATACACAGGTCCCCCCCCTTGTCTCAACAATGAGCCTAAAGCTAGAAATATACAGGGAAAATGCTGAAAACATCCTTAGTCTGTGTGTGTCGTATGTTGGAGGATTGCCTGTTGACACAATATAGATGTTCAGGAATTCAGTGGAAACACCTGTCTGTATTGGAAAGAAACCCCGGTATTGGCGTCTTTTGTTCAGGCACCAGTAACCGTCTAATAACAATGGTTAGTCAACATCACGGCGTCAAGCGGCAGCCTGTAAACCAGCAGGCTGTTCTGTAAAAGGTGCCGCTAAAGGGGGGGGGGGTCTTTCTCATACACACTATAGTGCCAACACGCACACAATCTACTAGAACACACTAACAAAGCCGACATCTCTCTGAAAGGGCGAGCTAAGCTGTTAGGCTAAAGGCTAACAAAGCAGATCTGTTCCTTTGTCTTATTTCAAGGACGGAGAGTTTTTGTCTTGTGATAGATCAGCGTTTCCTAAACTAGGGTTTGAGACCATGGGGTGGCGTGAGAAACTCAGAAAAATAACTATAATTCACCGCTTGGTTCATAGAACCGCGGTTACGCGAGTAACCTCCAATATACACTAAATGTGGTTGAGTGTTTTTTAGGCTTTGTTAGTCGAGTGAAAACCAGTGTAATTTGCTAGGTTATTGTTATCAAATGCACTATTGGAAATTGTGTTTAACCAGAATGAAGTAGCCTAAGCAACCACCTGAGACACGACTCATCTGGCTACATAGCCTTCCTGCTGATTGGGGCTTAGGTTTAAAAAATACATTTAAAAAACAGGGCACAAATAAAGAGCAACATGATTGATTATATTATTTAACCATGACATATAAAACCTTATTTGTTCATCAAAATTTGTGAATAACTCACCACAGGTTAATGATAAGTGTGTGCTTGAAAGGATGTACACATAACTTTGCAATGTTGGGTTGTATTGGAGAGTCTCAGTCTTAAATCGTTTTACACACAGTCTGTGCTTGTATTTAGCTTTCATGCCAGTGAGGGCCGAGAATCCACTCTCACATAGATACGTGGTTGAAAAGGGCATCAGTGTCTTAACAGCGCAGCCCTATCCAGAAATCTGGCAGTGACTTCTGATTAAATTTTCACAGAACCGCTTGTTGCAATTTCAATGAGGCTCTCTTGTTCAGATATCGGTAAGGGGACTGAGGCAGGGCATGAAAGGGATAACGAATCCAGTCGTTTGTGTCATCCGTTTCGGGAAAGTAACTGCATAATTGCGCACCCAACTTACTCAGGTACTATATCAAATTTGACATTGTCCGTAAGCTTGAGTTCATTTGCAAACACAAAAAAAAATCATACAATGATGGAAACACCTGTGTGAAGCTCCAAAGACCTGTGTGAAGCTCCAAAGACCTGTGTGAAGCTCCAAAGACCTGTGTGAAGCTCCAAAGACCTGTGTGAAGCTCCAAACACCTGTGTGAAGCTCCAAAGACCTGTGTGAAGCTCCAAAGACCTGTGTGAAGCTCCAAAGACCTGTGTGAAGCTCCAAACACCTGTGTGAAGCTCCAAAGACCTGTGTGAAGCTCCAAAGACCTGTGTGAAGCTCCAAAGACCTGTGTGAAGCTCCAAAGACCTGTGTGAAGCTCCAAAGACCTGTGTGAAGCTCCAAAGACCTGTGTGAAGCTCCAAACACCTGTGTGAAGCTCCAAGCTCCAAACACCTGTGTGAAGCTCCAAACACCTGTGTGAAGCTCCAAAGACCTGTGTGAAGCTCCAAACACCTGTGTGAAGCTCCAAAGACCTGTGTGAAGCTCCAAACACCTGTGTGAAGCTCCAAGCTCCAAACACCTGTGTGAAGCTCCAAAGACCTGTGTGAAGCTCCAAAGACCTGTGTGAAGCTCCAAAGACCTGTGTGAAGCTCCAAAGACCTGTGTGAAGCTCCAAAGACCTGTGTGAAGCTCCAAAGACCTGTGTGAAGCTCCAAACACCTGTGTGAAGCTCCAAACACCTGTGTGAAGCTCCAAACACCTGTGTGAAGCTCCAAAGACCTGTGTGAAGCTCCAAAGACCTGTGTGAAGCTCCAAAGACCTGTGTGAAGCTCCAAACACCTGTGTGAAGCTCCAAACACCTGTGTGAAGCTCCAAACACCTGTGTGAAGCTCCAAACACCTGTGTGAAGCTCCAAGCTCCAAACACCTGTGTGAAGCTCCAAAGACCTGTGTGAAGCTCCAAGCTCCAAACACCTGTGTGAAGCTCCAAACACCTGTGTGAAGCTCCAAAGACCTGTGTGAAGCTCCAAGCTCCAAACACCTGTGTGAAGCTCCAACTTCATAATCATAGCCTCAATTTTGTCTCGCACATTGAATATAGCTGGAGACTCCCTGTAATCCTAGATTCAGATCATTCAGGCGAGAAAAAATGTCACCCAGATAGGCCAGTCATGTTAGATACTCATCATCATGCAAGCAGTCAGACAAGTGAAAATTATGGTCAGTAAAGAAAACTTTAAGCTCGTCTCTCAATTTAAAAAAAACATGTCAATACTTTGCCCCTTGATAACCAGCGCACTTCTGTATGTTGTCAAAGCGTTACATGGTCGCTGCCCATATCATTGCATAACGCTGAAAACACACGAGAGTTCAGGGGCCTTGCTTTAACAAAGTTAACCATTTTCACTGTGGTGTCCAAAACCTCTTTCAAGCTGTCAGGCAAGAGCCTCTCGGTGGATGCTGCAGTGTAACCAAATGGACTGTTTGAAAATGTGAAGAAACAAATAAGCATTTAAAAAAAATAATAATAATAATGTGACTCGCATTTTTATTTGGCGTACCCCCGACAACATTGCACGTGCGTACCCCATTCTGGGAATACCTGCCCTAGATTATATGACTACTCACACCAATGATCTTTTATGATGCTCAATGCAATGTGGCAAGCTTTGCACATATCCCTCATATATTTCACTGTCTCAGAGGCAGGTGGTGAATGAAATATGCAGAGCATGTTCTTGACCGGCTTCGATAATGGGGTTCTGCGGAGTGATTGAAACAGAGCCACACCAGTGGAAGATCTGAGAAAAATCATACAATACTCTCCAACCCCTCTTTTACGCTGCTGCTACTCTGTTTATCTTATATGCATAGTCACTAACTATACATTAGAGGACCGATTAGGACTTTTCAACGACGATAACGATTATTGGATGACCAAAAAAGCAGATAACGATTTAAATAAAATAACACATTTTAAAAATGTATTTGTAATAATGACAATTACAACAATACTGAATGAACACTTATTTTAACTTAATATAATACCTCAATGAAATCAATTTAGCCTCAAGTAGATGAAACATGTTCAATTTGGTTTAAATAATGCAAAAACAAAGTGTTGGAGAAGAACGTAAAAGTGTGTAATTTGTGTGAGATTGAGGGCATCTAGCTTAGATTGTAGGATGGCCGTGGTGTTAAGCACATCCCAGTTTAGGTCACCTTTTTATTTATTTCACCTTTATTTAACCAGGTAAGCAAGTTGAGAACAAGTTCTCATTTACAATTGCGACCTGGCCAAGATAAAGCAAAGCAGTTCGACACATACAACGACACAGAGTTACACATGGAGTAAAACAAACATACAGTCAATAATACAGTAAAAAAAACAAGTCTATATACAATGTGAGCAAATTAGGTGAGAAGGGAGGTAAAGGCAAAAAAGGCCATGGTGGCAAAGTAAATACAATATAGCAAGTAAAACACTGGAATGGTAGTTTTGCAATGGAAGAATGTGCAAAGTAGAAATAAAAATAATGGGGTGCAAAGGAGCAAAATAAATAAATTAATTAAATACAGTTGGGAAAGAGGTAGTTGTTTGGGCTAAATTATAGGTGGGCTATGTACAGGTGCAGTAATCTGTAAGATGCTCTGACAGTTGGTGCTTAAAGCTAGTGAGGGAGATAAGTGTTTCCAATTTAAGAGATTTTTGTAGTTCGTTCCAGTCATTGGCAGCAGAGAACTGGAAGGAGAGGCGGCCAAAGAAAGAATTGGTTTTGGGGGTGACTAGAGAGATATACCTGCTGGAGCGTGTGCTACAGGTGGGAGATGCTATGGTGACCAGCGAGCTGAGATAAGGGGGGACTTTACCTAGCAGGGTCTTGTAGATGACATGGAGCCAGTGGGTTTGGCGACGAGTATGAAGCGAGGGCCAGCCAACGAGAGCGTACAGGTCGCAATGGTGGGTAGTATATGGGGCTTTGGTGACAAAACGGATAGCACTGTGATAGACTGCATCCAATTGGTTGAGTAGGGTATTGGAGGCTATTTTGTAAATGACATCGCCAAAGTCGAGGATTGGTAGGATGGTCAATTTTACAAGGGTATGTTTGGCAGCATGAGTGAAGGATGCTTTGTTGCGAAATAGGAAGCCAATTCTAGATTTAACTTTGGATTGGAGATGTTTGATATGGGTCTGGAAGGAGAGTTTACAGTCTAACCAGACACCTAAGTATTTGTAGTTGTCCACGTAGTTGTCCACGTAGAGCCGTCCAGAGTAGTGATGTTGGACAGGCGGGTAGGTGCAGGTAGCGATCGGTTGAAGAGCATGCATTTAGTTTTACTTGTATTTAAGAGCAATTGGAGGCCACGGAAGGAGAGTTGTATGGCATTGAAGCTTGCCTGGAGGGTTGTTAACACAGTGTCCAAAGAAGGGCCGGAAGTATACAGAATGGTGTCGTCTGCGTAGAGGTGGATCAGAGACTCACCAGCAGCAAGAGCGACCTCATTGATGTATACAGAGAAGAGAGTCGGTCCAAGAATTGAACCCTGTGGCATCCCCATAGAGACTGCCAGAGGTCCGGACAGCAGACCCTCCGATTTGACACACTGAACTCTATCAGAGAAGTAGTTGGTGAACCAGGCGAGGCAATCATTTGAGAAACCAAGGCTGTCGAGTCTGCCGATGAGGATGTGGTGGTTGACAGAGTCGAAAGCCTTGGCCAGATCAATAAATACGGCTGCACAGTAATGTTTCTTATCGATGGCGGTTAAGATATCGTTTAGGACCTTGAGCGTGGCTGAGGTGCACCCATGACCAGCTCTGAAACCAGATTGCATAGCAGAGAAGGTATGGTGAGATTCGAAATGGTCGGTAATCTGTTTGTTGACTTGGCTTTCAAGACCTTAGAAAGGCATGGTAGGATAGATATAGGTCTGTAGCAGTTTGGGTCAAGAGTGTCCCCCTTTGAAGAGGGGGATGACCGCAGCTGCTTTCAATCTTTGGGAATCTCAGATGACACGAAAGAGAGGTTGAACAGGCTAGTAATAGGGGTGGCAACAATTTCGGCAGATAATTTTAGAAAGAAAGGGTCCAGATTGTCTAGCCCGGCTGATTTGTAGGGGTCCAGATTTTTCAGCTCTTTCAGAACTTCAGCTGAATGGATTTGGGAGAAGGAGAAATGGGGAAGGCTTGGGCGAGTTGCTGTTGGGGGGTGCAGTGCTGTTGACCGGGGTAGGAGTTGCCAGGTGGAAAGCATGGCCAGCCGTAGAAAAATGCTTATTGAAATTCTCAATTATGGTGGATTTATCAGTGGTGACAGTGTTTCCTATCTTCAGTGCAGTGGGCAGCTGGGAGGAGGTGTTCTTATTCTCCATGGACTTTACAGTGTCCCAGAACTTTTTAGAGTTAGTGTTGCAGGAAGCAAATTTCTGCTTGAAAAAGCTAGCCTTGGCTTTTCTAACTGCCTGTGTATAACGGTTTCTAGCTTCCCTGAACAGTTGCATATCACGGGGCTGTTCGATGCTAATGCAGAACGCCATAGGATGTTTTTGTGTTGGTTAAGGGCAGTCAGGTCTGGGGAGAACCAAGGGCTATATCTGTTCCTGGTTCTAATTTTCTTGAATGGGGCATGTTTATTTAAGATTGTTAGGAAGGCATTTAAAAAAAATATCCAGGCATCCTCTACTGACGGGATGAGATCAATATCCTTCCAGGACACCCCGGCCAGGTCGATTAGAAAGGCCTGCTCGCTGAAGTGTTTCAGGGAGCGTTTTACAGTGATGAGTGGAGGTCGTTTGACCGCTGACCCATTACGGATGCAGGCAATGAGGCAGTGATCGCTGAGATCTTGGTTGAAGACAGCAGAGGTGTATTTAGAGGGGAAGTTGGTTAGGATGATATCTATGAGGGTGCCTGTGTTTAAGGCTTTGGGGGGGTACCTGGTAGGTTCATTGATAATTTGTGTGAGATTGAGGGCATCAAGTTTAGATTGTAGGATGGCTGGGGTGTTAAGCATGTTCCAGTTTAGGTCGCCTAGCAGCACGAGCTCTGAAGATAGATGGGGCGCAATCAGTTCACATATGGTGTCCAGAGCACAGCTGGGGGCAGAGGGTGGTCTATAGCAGGCGGCAACGGTGAGAGACTTGTTTTTAGAGAGGTGGATTTTTAAAAGTAGAAGTTCAAATTGTTTGGGTACAGACCTGGATAGTAGGACAGAACTCTGCAGGCTATCTTTGCAGTAGATTGCAACACCGCCCCTTTGGCAGTTCTATCTTGTCTGAAAATGTTGTAGTTTGGAATTAAAATTTCTGAATTTTTGGTGGTCTTCCTAAGCCAGGATTCAGACACAGCTAGAACATCCGGGTTGGCAGAGTGTGCTAAAGCAGTGAAAAGAACAAACTTAGGGAGGAGGCTTCTAATGTTAACATGCATGAAACCAAGGCTATTACGGTTACAGAAGTCATCAAAAGAGAGCGCCTGGGGAATAGGAGTGGAGCTAGGCACTGCAGGGCCTGGATTCACCTCTACATCGCCAGAGGAACATAGGAGGAGAAGAATAAGGGTACGGCTAAAAGCAATAAGAATTGGTCGTCTAGAACGTCTGGAACAGAGAGTAAAAGGAGATTTCTGGGGGCGATAAAATAGCATCAAGGTATAATGTACAGACAAAGGTATGGTAGGATGTGAATACAGTGGAGGTAAACCTAGGTATTGAGTGATGAAGAGAGAGATATTGTCTCTAGAAACATCATTGAAACCAGGAGATGTCATTGCATGTGTGGGTGGTGGAACTAATAAGTTGGATAAGGTATAGTGAGCAGGACTAGAGGCTCTACAGTGAAATAAGCCAATAAACACTAACCAGAACAGCAATGGACAAGACATATTGACATTAAGGAGAGGCATCCTTAGTCGAGTGATCAAAAGGGTCCAGGGAGTGGAGAGGTTGGTTTGGGGGTCACGGCGATTTAGACAGCTAGCCAGGACATCGGTAGCAAGCTAGCATAGGATGGAGGTCTGTTGTTAGCCACCTCTTGCGTTCCGTCAGTAGATTAGTGGAGTTCCGTGTTGTAGAGGGGATTAGTCCAAATCACACAACAAAAAAATAAAAACAATAGATATAGTTATAGAGGCCCAAGAAGAAACATAATAATAATAAAAATAAATAAATTGTCAGATTGTCTATTCTGAGAGCAGCCAGTAAGACAGCTAACGGTTAGCAGGCCGCAGATGGGCATTCAGGTAACGTCGCGACGGAGGAGCCAGCCGGATCTCCTTCGGGTAGATAACGTCGGCAGTCCAGTTGTGAAGGACCGGTGGGGCTCCGCGTAGGCAGTGAAACGGGTCCGGATAGGTGACTGCAGCCCAGGAGTGATTGACGGAGCTCAGGAGTGATTGACGGAGCTGGCTAGCTCCGGAGTAATTGATGTTTGCTCCGGAATCGACGAAAGCAGATAGACACACGGATAGCAGCCAGCTAGCTGTGAGATCCGGGAGTGAATGTCCAGAGAGCAGTTGAAATCCAGGGACATGGAGAGAAAAATCGGTCCGGTATGTTCCGTTCCGAGCCGCGCTGCGCCGTACAAAACTGGCGATAGATTTTCGAGTTAAAGGATAGCTGATGACCACAAACCGTGGTTAGCTGAATACTAACGAGTTGCCAGTAAAGAAGCTAACTAGCTTCTGATTAGCTTCTGGCTAGCTCCTGGCTAGCTTCTGTCTAGCTTCTTGGAGGATTGCAGATTTGAGGTAAATAATACGTATTTAAACATATCAATTGGTGAGGCAGGTTGCAGGAGAGTGTATTGAAGATGAGTTGGAAAATAAAAATAAAATGTATGTGAAAAAAGTTGTAAATATATATATATATATACACGACACGACAAGACGAGGACAAAAGACGTCTGAACTGCTATGCCATCTCGGACACAATATGAAAGCTGGTGGTTCCTTTTAACATGAGTCTTCAATATTCCCAGGTAAGAAGTTTTAGGTTGTAGTTATTATAGGACTATTTCCCACTATACCATTTGTATTTCATTAACCTTTGACTATTGGATGTTCTTATAGGCACTTTAGTATTGCCAGTGTAACAGTATAGCTTCCGTCCCGCTCTTCCCTGGGCTCGAACCAGCAACACAACGACAACAGCCACCCTCAAAGCAGCGTTACCCATGCAGAGGAAGGGAAACAACCACCCCAAGGCTCAGAGCGAATGAAGTTTGAAACGCTATTAGCGCGCGCTAACTAGCCAGCCATTTCACTTCGGTCACACCAGGCTCATCTCAGGAGTTGATAGGCTTGAAGTCATAAACAGCGCAATGCTTGACGCACAACGAAGAGCTGCTGGCAAAACGCACAAAAGTGCTGTTTGAATGTATGTTTACGAGTCTGCTTCTGCCTACCACCGCTCAGTCAGATACTTGTATGCTCAGTCAGATTATATGCAACACAGGACACGCTAGGTAAGATCATCAACCATGTGTAGTTAACTAGTGATTATGATTGATTGATTTTTTAAAATAAGATAAGTTTAATGCTAGCTAGCAACTTACCTTGGTTTACTGCATTTGAGTAACAGACAGTCCTTGTGGAGTGCAACGAGAGAGAGGCAGGTCGTTATTGCGTTGGACTAGTTAACTGTAAGGTTGCAAGTTTGGATCCCCCGAGCTGACATGGTGAAAATCTGTCTTTCTGCCCCTGATCGAGGCAGTTAACCCACCATTCCTAGGCCGTCATTGAAAATAAGAATGTGTTAACTGACTTGCCTAGTTAAATAAAGGTGTAAAAATATATATATATTTTAAATTAAATAATAATTAATCGGCGCAGGAAAATATAGATTTCCGATTGTTATGAAAACTTGAAATCGGCCCCAATTAAAATCGGTCGACCTCGAACTATACATTCATGTACATACTACCTAAATTGGCCCGACCAACCAGCGCTCCCGCACATTGGCTAACCGGGCTATCTGCATTGTTTCCCAGCCACCAACCCCTCTTTTTACGCTTCTGCTACTCTCTGTTCATCATATATGCATAGTCACTTTAAAAATACCTACATGTACATACTACCTCAATAAGCCTGACTAACAGGTGTCTGTATATAGCCTTGCTACTCTTTAGTGTTTTATTTCTTTACTTACCTACACACACACACACACACACACACACACACACACACACACACCTTTTTTCCCCCCGCACCATTGGTTAGAGCTTGTAAGTAAGCATTTCACTAAGGTCTACACCTGTTGTATTCGGCACACGTGACAAAAACACCTTTTGATTTGATTTTGGAGATGTAATTAAGATTTCATAGGGAAAATGCGGAGTAGCTCATTACAGTGCAGATAAGTGTCAGTCTGCCGTTGTTGAGGCGACAGCGTGCGTCTAAATAAGTTTCCACAGGGAAACTTGACTAAGAGAAATATGATTCCATCTGACGCTTCCCACAGGAGGCTTCTTTTTCTACTACGCCATCTCTGAGTACGTTTGCGAGGAACTGAATACGATAGGGAATTAGTTCAACTATCCTTTTTTTTGGTGAATCACATTTTTATTTTGCGTACCCAAGTTTGGGAAAACCTGGTCTAAACCATTTGATTTTGCATTTTTGTTTTATAAATAAATATTGATATAAAAATATTGAGTCTCTCGCAAGTCTCTCAAAGTTCTTGGTGGGTATTATTCTACTGAACTCAGCAAAAAAAGAAACGTCCATTTTTTATGACACTGTCTTTCAACGATAATTTGTGAAAATCCAAATAACTTCAGATCTTTATTGTAAAGGGTTTAAACACTGTTTGCCATGCTTGTTCATTGACCCATAAACAATTAAAGAACATGCACGTGTGGAAAGTGTGGACACTAACAGCTTACAGACGGTAGGCAATTAAGGTCACAGTTCTGAAAACTTAGGACACTAAAGAGGCCTTTCTACTGACTCTGAAAGACACCAAAAGAAAGAAGCCCTGCTCATCTGCTTGAACATGCCTTAGGCATGCTGCAAGGAGGCATGAGGGCTGCAGATGTGGCCAGGGCAATAAATTGCAATGTCCGTACTGTGAGACGACTAAGATAGCGGTACAGGGAGACAGGACGGACAGCTGATCGTCCTCGCAGTGGCAGACCATGTGTAACAACACCTGCACAGGACTGGTACATCCGAACATGACACCTGCAGGACAGGTACAGGATGGCAACAACAACTGCTTGAGTTACACAAGGAACACAATCCCTCCATCAGTGCTCAGACTGTCCGCAATAGGCTGAGAGAGGCTGGACTGAGGGCTTGTAGGCCTGTTGTAAGGTAGGTCCTCACCAGACATCACCGGCAACAAAGTCGCTTATGGGCACAAACCCACCCTCGCTGGACCAGACAAGACTGGCAAAAAGTGCTCTTCACTGACGAGTCGCGGTTTTGTCTCACCAGGGGTGAAGGTCAGATTCGAGTTTATCATCGAAGGAATGAGCATTACACTGAGGCCTGTACTCTGGAGTGGGATCGATTTGGAGGTGGAGGGTCCGTCATGGTCTGGGGCGGTGTGTCACAGCATCATCGGACTGAGCTTGTTGTCATTGCAGGCAATCTCAACACTGTGCGTTACAGGGAAGACATCCATCTCTCTCACGTGGTACCCTTCCTGCAGGCTCATCCTGACATGACCCTCCAGCATGACAATGCCACCAGCCATACTGCTTGTTCTGTGTGTGATTTCCTGCAAGTCAGTAATGTCAGTGTTCTGCCATGGCCAGCGAAGAGCCCGGATCTCAATCCCATTGACCACGTCTGGGACCTGTTGGATCGGAGGGTGAGGGCTAGGGCCATTTCCCCCAGAAATGTCCGGGAACTTGCAGGTGCCTTGGTAGAAAAGTGGGGTAACATCTCACAGCAAGAACTGGCAAATCTGGTGCAGTCCATGAGGAGGAGATGCACTGCAATACTGTTACTTTAGATTTTGACCCCCCCACTTTGTTCAGGGACACATTACTCCATTTATGTTAGTCACATGTCTGTGGAACTTGTTCAGTTTATGTCTCAGTTGTTGAATCTTATGTTCATACAACTATTTACCCGTTAAGTTTGCTGAAAATAAACAGTTGACAGTGAGAGGACATTTCTTTTTTTGCTGAGTTTATTACTAGCTCAAACACTGAACCTGCAAAAATGACATTCCTTTGTGGGTGATGGTAATTTCAAATTAACTTAAAGAGAGAGAGAGAAGTCCGCTCAGACAGATCCAGCTCACGAGCTCCATCAGCAGCATATTTGAATTTAGAATGGAAAATTAAATGTAATTTATGCAACAACTGTTAGTGCATCGAATCGTATCGCATTGAACGTTCCTCTAATCAAACCAAATCCTTTCAAACTAAAATGTTTTTGTTCCAGTATCATATCGGAGCCCATGTATCTAGATGCATATCAAATCGTCTTGAAAGGGAAAGATGCAGATCACTAGTACAACAGTACTGGTTTTGTCTTCCTGGGCTCATTTACACAAGTCACACTCTCCAGGTGGGGTGCAGGAGGAAGGATGGAGGGGAAAAATGAGACAGAGAGAGACAGAGCGAGAGAGCAGCCTTGGGCCACGCCTGCTCGCCATTCACATACAGCATGTTCATACATTTCCCTCCTCCATCTCCAGCAGACCAGCCATGTCTGAAAGAGCTGGTGGTCCATGGATCCAGACAGTGAGAACCACACAGCTCCATTAGAGGGGCTAGGCCTTTACACCCGTTCTCCTGGGGGAGAGGAGAACCAGGTGGAGTTAAGAGAAGTGATAGACTGGTATAAAACCACTATTCTGGAACAACTGATGGGAGCTGAGGATGGGTCAGCAGCGAGAGAGAGAATTACTGACAGAGTGAAAATAGTGGCAGGGCAATAGGACTGAGGGAGACAGACGGAAAGGTAGGTAGACAGAGAGGAAGGGTGGAAAGAGAGGGGGAGGGAAAAAACAACAGAGAGAAAGAAAGCCAGACATAACCAGCCTGTCTCCCCGACCGAGGTGTCAATACAGCAGAGGGAGAGGCTGTAGACAGCCGGCCTTTCTTCACAAGTCCCCAGTGCACACATTTACCACACACAGAGAGGCAGAGAGAACGAGCGAGGCAGAGAGAGAATGAACTACAGGAAATACAAACTAGAGGTTGGCCGATTAAATCGGCATGATTAGTTTTTCTTAACAATCGGTAATTGGGATATTTTTGCCGATTATGGCCGATTTGCATTGCATGAGAAAACTGCGTGGCAGACTGACCACCTGTTACACGAGTGCAGCAAGGATCCAAGGTAAGTTGCTAGCGAGCATTAAACGTATCTAATAAAAACATCACTAGGTAACTACACATAGTAGATGATACTAGGTTAACTAGCTTGTCCTGCATTTTTATTTTTTTTATTTTACCTTTATTTAACCAGGCAAGTCAGTTAAGAACAAATTCTTATTTTCAATGATGGCCTAGGAACAGTGGGTTAACTGCCTGTTCAGGGACAGTTAACCCACTGGGGTATCGGGGGTTTGAACTTGCAACCTTCCGGTTACAAGTCCAATGCTCTAACCACTAAGCTACCCTGCCGCCCCATATGTGGTGCCTGTTAATTTATCATCGAATCACATCCTACTTTGCTAAACAGGGGATGATTTAACAAAAGCATATTCGCGAGAAAAAGCACAATCGTTGCACGTATGTACCTAACCATAAACATCAATGCCTTTCGTAAAATCAATGCAGAGAAGTATATTTTTTTAAACCTGCATATTTAGATAAGAAATTCATGTTAGCAGGCAATATTAACTAGGGAAATTTATCACTTCTCTTGCGTTCATTGCATGCAGAGTCAGGGTAAATGCAGCAGTTTGGGCCACCTGGCTCATTGCGAAATAATTTGTCAGAATTTTACATAATTATGACATAACATTGAAGGTTGTGTAATGTAACAGCAATATTTAGACTTATGGTTGCCAACTGTTTGATAAAATACGGAAAGTATCAAAATTATAGTTTCCGGATTTTACCATATTAATGACCAACGGCTCTTATTTCTGTGTTTATTATATTATAATTAAGTCCATGATTTGATAGAGCAGTCTGACTGAGTGGTAGTAGGCAGCTGCAGGCTTGTAAGCATTCATTCAAACTTTACTGCTTTTGCCAGCAGCTCTTCACAGCGCTTGCGTCACAGCTCACAGTGCTTGCTTCACGGCGCTTGCGTCACGCCGCTTGGCGCCATGTGACGCAAGCGCTAAGCGCTGTGACGCTAAGCGCTGTGACGCAAACGCTAAGCTCTGTGACGCTAAGGGCTGTGACGCTAAGGGCTGTGACGCAAGCGCTCACAGCGCTTAGCGTCACAGCGCTTAGTGTCACAGCGCTTAGCGCTTGCGTCTCAGCGCTTGCATCTCAGCGCTTGCTTCACAACGCTTGCTTCACAACGCTTAGCGTCACAGCGCTTAGCGCTTGCTTCACAGCGCTTAGCGTCACAGCGCTTAGCGTCACAGCGCTTGCTTCACTAAAGTGCCTATTAGAACATCCAATGGTCAAAGGTATATCAAATACAAATGGTATAGAGAGAAAGTCAACACATCATAATAACTCCAACCTAAAACTTCTTAACTGGGAATATTGAAGAACTAGGAATATTGAACCACCAGCTTTCATATGTTCTGAGCAAGGAACTTAAACGTTAGCTTTTTTACATAGCACATATTGCACTTTTACTTTCTTCTCCAACACTGTGTTTTTTAATTATTTAAACCAAATTGGGCATGTTTTTATTACTTATTTTAGACTAAATTGATGTTATGTCTGTATTATATTAAGTTAAAATAAAAGTGTTCATTCAGTATTGTTGTAATTGTCATTATTACAAATATATAAATAAATAAAAAAATTGTCCATTTAATCGGTATGGGATTTTTTTGGTCCTCCAATAATCGGTATCGGTGTTAAAAAATCATAATCGTCCGGCCTCGAATACAAACCCTCCAACCCAAAAAAGCCTGTGGGGTTGATGGTATCCTCAATGAAATGCTAAAATATACAGACCATAAATTCCAATTGGCTATACCTTATCATCCTCAGCTCTGATATATTCCCCAATATTTGGAACCAAGGACTTATCACTCCAATACACAAAAGTAGAGAAATTTGACCCCAATAACTACCGTGGGATATGCATCAACAGCAACCTTGGGAAAATCCTCTGAATTATCATTAACAGCAGACACGCAGATTTCCTCAGCGAAAACAATGTACTTAGCAAATGTCAAATTGGCTTTTTACCAAATTAGCGTACAACAGACAAAGGTAATCACCCTGCACACCCTTATTGACAAATAAACAAAAACGCTACGTCTTCTCATGCTTTGTTGATTTAAAAAAATTGGCATGAGGGACAGCTACACAAATTGATGAAAAGTGGTGTTGGCGGAAAAACATACAACATTATAAAATCTGTGTTCACAAACAACAAGTGTGCAGTTAACATGGGCAGAAAACACACATTTCTTTCCACAGGGCCAGGGCGTGAGACTGGGATGCAACTTAAGCCCCACCCACTTCAACATATAAACAGATTGGCGAGGGCACTAGAACAGTCTGCAGCGTCCGGCCTCACCCTACTAGAATCTGAAGTCAAATGTCTATTTGCTGATGATCTGGTGCTTCTGTCCCCAACAAAGGAGGGCCTACAGCAGCACCTAGATCTTCTGCACAGATTGTCAGACTGGGCCCTGACAGTGAGATAAAAATAATGGTGCGCCACAGGTAACTTCCACAAAGCTGTGAATGATCTGAGAGACAAGGCAAGAAGGGACTTCTATGCCATCAAAAGGAAAATAAAATTTGATATTCCAATTAGGATCTGGCTAAAAATACTTGAATCAGTTACAGAACCCATTGCAGTTGTGAGCTCACCAACAAAGAATTCACAAAACACCAAATTGAGACTGCATGCAGAATTCTGCAAAAAGATTCTACGTTTACAACGTAAAACACCAAATAATGCATGCAGAGCAGAATTAGGCCGATACCCGCTAATTATCAAAATCCAGAAAAAAGCCGTTATTCTACAACCACCTAAAAGGAAGCGATCCCCAAACCTTCCATAACAAAGCCATCACCTTCAGAGAGATGAACCTGGAGAAAACCCCTCTAAGCAAGCTGGTTAAAATACCAGTGAGCAATCACAGCAGCAAGATTTGAGACCTGTTGCCACAAGAAAAGGGCAACCAGTGAAGAACAAACACCATTGTAAATACAACCTCAATTTATTTTCCCTTATGTACTTAAACTATTTGCACATCATTATTACAACACTGTATATAGACATCATGACATTTCAAATGACTTGATTCATTTGGAACTGTTGTGAGTGTAATTTTTACTGTTAATTTGTTATTGTTTATTTCACTTTAGTTTATTATCTATTTCACTTGCTTTGGCAATATTTTTCCTATGCCAATAAAGCCCTTTAAATTGAATTTTGAGAGAGTGCGCAAGAGAGCGTGTCCGAGAGAACGAGACCGGGAGAGAGTGAGCATCAGATACATAATCTAAGGAGGGGTGTGGTTGCCAACAACCCTTCCACATTACATCACTGCTCTGCATTCTCCAGCACAGTACTCCACAGGGACAGGGAGGAGGGGAAGAGGGATAGGAGAAGGAGAGGGAGGACAGCTTATCATTTCACATCTTTGTAGTGAGTTAACGAAGCCATTCTCTCGACCCCTAGACTATAGGGAAGGATGGATCCAAGATGACTTTGCCGCTTCTCTTCTTTTCTAATCTAACCTCTCCTCCACCTGCTGCAGGGCCTCTTCACCTTCCAGACCTGTCACTTTCTCTCCCTCTGCTGATGATCCCTTGTTCTGGCTGCTTGTGAATGTGTGACGTGTGTGTGTGTGTGTGTGTGTGTGGAGCTGGACCCTAAGCAGTGTGTGTGTGTGTGTGTAGAGCTGGACCCTAAGCAGCGTGTGTGCGTGTCTCTCCACACTAAGGCCCTGGCACCTGCTCAACATTACTCAAGCTCATGCACTCCCTTCGAACATGGAGGCTACTTGGCAGTGGCAAGGTGTCCCAGATTACTTCATTAATAGTCAACCACAGGACCTGCAGTTTAGCCTATTCTCTGAGCACTACAGGGCTAGAACCAGGTTATTAAGTAGCTAAGAGGCTAGTAACGAAAAAGCTAAATAGTAGCAAAGACCCTCAGTTTGCTAATGTGGCTAATGACTGCGATGCTAATGCTAATTGTGTCAAAACAAACATCATGAAGACAGGCCATTCTCCTCACATGTTAATTGACATAACATCACAGTGGTGTCAGTTGTTTAGTCTTAACTGTAAGTCAATTAGGATCATCCGATGTCTAAATACAGATACCCTAATTTGTGATATCTTAAGCCTCCTCAGTAGGGAATGGCTAACCGCTAATGGCAATTATTCAAGCACCATGCTAATAAGTTGGCTAGATAATTATTAACTTAATAATGACAAGATGGTTGATGTCTCTATGATTGGAGAAGGTTAGCTAGCTACTGTTATCAGCACATGGAGTGACTGGGCATGTTAACTACAGTCAACTCGCTGGATTACAAGGCATCCACTGTATAGGCCAGGGTCCGTCCCCCGCCTCCCCCGGTTTCACGTTTTGGTTTTTGCCCTTGCACTACACAGCGGATTCAAGTAATCAAAGCTTGATGAGTTGGTTATATGAATCAGCTGTGTAGTGCGAAGGCAAAAACCTAAGCGCGCACACCGGTGGGGCCACCAGGACCAAGTGTGGGAAAACTCTGGTCTCGGCCAACGAAGTGATCCCAGAGCTCTTGCTGAGAGGGATAGGGCAGGCCAGGATGAAGGATGGGATTCACCGTGCAGGCAAGGCAGCGAGTGAAGCACCCTCCCCAAACCCATCACTGAGATGGATCCTTCCAACTTCCCATAGATCACTAGCAGACAGGCCAGCCCAATAAAGCAGCAAATGAGACCGGGGTGGGTGACGGGGCAAAAAGGTGACAAATAGGACCAAGGCTTATGTATGACATCATGTTCTCCAGAGGGGACAGAGCGGGAGAGACGAGGTCAGAAAAACAAAGCATGAGCCTTGTTCATCTTATCATTGCTGTGCTGCTGCTTACGAGCCTCTAAAAAGCATACCTCTAATGCCTTTTCAGCTAGTCGTGTGGTGATACCTAATGTATATCACACCATTATTTACATTCCAGTGCCCAACACAGGCCATTATGTGACGGAATGCTCACTCATTACCCTGGATAAACCAGAGTCAGCGCTTTGCAAACAAATAAAGAACAATACTGGTCAATGCTGATAAGCAGCATGTTAGCCTAGCATAGATTAGCCGTAGCAATACCTTTAAACTGCATCCGGAAAGTACCGCACTCTACCTTCAGGACAATAAAAAGAGACCAAATACTCCCAAGTCTGTATGTAAAAAAAAATATATAGATATTGGCCTATTCAGCAAACTAAAGGGTTAGGCCTATAAATGCAACTGCCTGCAAAAAGAAAAAACACTAAAAATAGAGCCTGGTAAAATAAAAAAGGGAAAAGGAAAAAAAGAACCAATGGGCCCGAAGGGGGGACCTTAAAACTTAAGGACAAAAAGCTCTTCATTAGCATAGCAACCATCTGCCCAGATCAAGCCCATCTCTTCTTCTTTCCCTCCCCTCGCTGTATCTCTCCCTCGTGCTCCCTCTCATTACCCCTCATTCTCTTTCCATCCCTCTCTTTCTCTCTTCATCCCCCTCTGAACCCATCGTCATTACCAGCATTACGCCACTCTCCACTTCTCCTCCACCCCCAGGGCCAACGCCGTCCCCCCAGGGAGGAGCCCCTGGCCTGGGCGTCACGGTCACCTCAGGCCCCCTCTGTCTGATAGATCGGTCTCCAAGCCCAGCCTTGAATAAGGGAGGGTGGGAGGGAAACCATCGCCCCACCACAGTACCACGCCCTGCGTTCCACTGTCAGCTACCTGCTGCAGTGATAGCCTTGGACAGCCTATCATAGGAAGACAGTGTACTAGACAGTGTACTGCAGCAAAGGGGCTGAGTTAGCTAGTGTTCTAGCAATACCGCTGTGCGCTCACTTTCACTGTACTGAATTGAAGGCAGCCACAGGCTTCCCCAGCATGAACCCTGTAAAAGACCTTCAATAGGCCCCTTATCCTCATTGAGGGACGAGACAATGTCCTTCATAGTCAAGAGGCACTATTTTCAGTCCTAGTGTCCTTGCTAGGCTAGCAATGTAACTATTGCTATTCAGGGGGCAGTGCCAGTTAGTGGTTATGCCATTTAACCGAGCCCAATATAAACAGCTTTTCACACATAAGTCTTGACAGCAAGGTTGAAACATGGGGTTCTTCGTACAGTTTATAATGTGACTGTAGCCCACCTTTGTGAGTGCCAAGCCCCTTCCTATCCAAACATTTAAAAAAGGGGTAGCTATACATTCTAATCAACTGAGCCTCATTAAAATCATTTCACGCATAAGTCTTGAAGAAAGCAAGGTCGAAACTTTGGTTAGTAGTCCACCTTTGATAGAAGTAGCAAAGCAACGCACCTTCCTTTTCAATCAGGTTGGATGGAGAGATCACTATAGGGGAAAACAAAACCATCACAGAGAGTGTCCTTGCCCTAGATCAGGTATTCTCAAACTGGGGTACGCGCAATGCCGTCAGGGGTACTCCAAATTCTTCACATTTTCAAACAGTATATTTATATTTTCCAACGAGGCTATACATTTGGGTGAGGTTTTTTATACCCCTCGCCTGAGTAGCCTCGTTTCACTGCCAAAAATAACATTAAACCATCTAGTGTTCAGCGAAATAACAACAATGTCAAATACAGGTAGCCTAGTCAAATAATCAACATCCAATCACATTAACCTTCACTCTCGCGCAGACATTTAGAAACATGACCATTTGAAAAATAAGCCACAGGAGTTTGAGCAAGAATAAAGACGGCTTTTGAGTAGTAAGACATGTATAAAAGCAACATATACCATTAAAATAAGAAGGGGGCTGGAAGAGTCTTATATGGTGACCTACCGAGTGGCTAGAACAGGCAAGCCCCATATTACTGTGGAGGACTTTATTCTTCCTGCTGCCGCGGATCTGTCTGGGACAATGCTGGGGGAAAAGGCCCAAAATAAACTATACAGACAATGCCTTCATCAAACACTGTTTCATGAAGCATCAGTGACATGGCAGGAGATGTTTTGAAACAACTACTGCTTCGCATACAAGCCAGTGAATTATATGCGTTACAGCTGGATGAGTCAACAGGCGTGGCGGTCCTGGCACAGCTCCTGGTATGCCCGTTACGTCTATGGGGAGTCAATTAAGGAAGACATCCTCTTCTGCAAACCACTGGAAACCAGGACATGAGAGGATATTTGCAAAGTACTAGACAGCTTTGTGACATCAAATGGACTTTGGTGGTCAAGATGTGTTAGTAACTGTACTGATGGTGCAAAAGTCATGACAGAGAGACAGTGGAGAGGTAACGCAAGGATTTGCTCCCGATGCCACTTGGGTACACTGTAGCATCCACCGAGAGGCTCTTGCTGCCAAGAGAATGCCTGACAGCTTGAAAGATGTTTAGAACACTACAGTGAAAATGGTCAACTTTGTAAAAGCAAGGCCCCTGAACTCTCGTGTATTTTCCGCATTATGCAATGATATGGGCAGCGACCATGTAACGCTTTAACAACATACAGAAGTGCGCTGGTTATCAAGAGGCAAAGTATTGACACGTTTTTTAAAATTGAGAGACGAGCTTAAAGTTCTTTACTGACCATCATTTTCACTTGTCTGACCGCTTGCATGATGATGAGTTTCTCACATGACTGGCCTATCTGAATGATCTGAATCCAGGATTACAGGGACTCGCCGCAACTATATTCAATGTGCAGGACAAAATTGAGGCTATGATTATGAAGTTGGAGCTCTATTCTGTCAGCATTAACAAGGACAACACACAGGTCATTCCATCATTGTGTGATTTTTCTTTTTGTTGCGTGCAAATTAACTCAAGCTTACGGACAATGTCAAATGTGATAAAGCGAAGCACCTGGGTGAGCTGGGTGCACAATTACACAGGTACTTTCCCCAAACAGACGACACGAACTGGATTCGTTATCCCTTTCAATTTAGTCTCAAATGAATAATGAAACATGTTCAATTTGGTTTAAATAATGCAAAAACACAGTGTTGGAGAAGTAAACGTGCAATATGTGCCATGTAAAAAAGCTAATGTTTAAGTTACTTGTTCAGAACATGAGAACATATGAAAGCTGGTGGGAATATATATATATTATTGGTTCCTCAATATTCCCAGTTAAGAAGTTTTAGGTTGTAGATATTTTAGGAATTATAGGACTATTTCTCTCTATACCATTTATATTTCATATACCTTTGACTATTAGATGTTCTTAAAGGCACTTTAGTATTGCCAGCCTAATCTCGGGAGTTGATAGGCTTTAAATCATAAACAGCCCTGTGCATCCCAGCACTGCTAAGAGCTGCTGTTTGAATGAATGCTTACGAGCCTGCTGCTGCCTACCACTGCTCAGTCAGACTGCTCTATCATATACCTAATTATAATAAACACAGAAATAAGAGCCGTTGGTCATTAATATGGTCAAATCCGGAAACTATCATTTCGAAAACAAAACGTTTATTCTTTCAGTGAAATACGGTACCGTTCTGTATTTTATCGAACGGGCGGCAACCCTAAGTCTAAATACTACTGTTACATTGCACAACCTTCAATGTTGTCATAATTATGTAAAATTCTGGCAAATTAGTACGGTCTTTGTTTGGAAGAAATGGTCTTCACACTGTTCGCAACGAGCCAGATGGCCCAAACTGCTGCATATACCCGGACTCTGCTTGCAATGAACGCAAGAGAAGTGACACAATTTCCCTAGTTAATATTTCCTGGTACCATGCATTTATTTTAACTAAATATGCAGGTTTAAAAAAATATACTTCTGTGCATCCATTTTAAGAAAGGAATTGATGTTTATGGTTAGGTACATTCGTGCTAAGATTGTGCTTTTTTCGTAAATGCGCTTTTAAGAAATCATCAAGTTGGTGTAGGCTGTAATTCGATGATAAATTAACAGGCACCACATTGATTATATGCAACGCAGGACAAGCTAGTTAACCTAGTATCATCAACCATGTGTAGTTACTTGGTGATTATGTGAAGATTGATTGTGTTTTATTAGATAAGTTTAATGCTAGCTAGCAACTTACCTTGGCTCCTTGCAGCCACAAGGTCCTTTTGGATCCTCGTGGATTGCAATGTAATCGGCCATAATCAGCGTCCAAAAAGGCCCACTTACCGATTGTTAAGAAAACTTGAAAATCGCCCAAGGCGATTAAATCGGTCAACCTCTAATTGAAACAGTGCCACACCAGTGGAAGATCTGAGACCAATCATACAATACTCTCCTTTTGGAGATGTAATTATGATTTCATGGGAAAAAAAAGAGGCGTAGCTCATTACAGTGCAGATAAAATAGTGTCAGTCTGCCGTTGTTGAGGCGGCAGCGTGCATCTAAATAAGTTTCCACAGGGAAACTTGATTAAGAGTAATATGATTCCATCTGAAGAAAAATAAACTACAGAGGTAACAGTGGGAAATGCAAGCTTGGCACCCCAACTGGACACTTCTTTTTCTACTACGCTATCTCCAAGTATGTCTGCGAGGAACTGAATACGAGAGGGAATTAGTTCAACTTTACCTCACGGACGCATATGTCACGTTGAGACTATTGATGCACAGATATGACATTTTTGGCCGATACCGATATACAATATTTTCCTTGCCAAAAAAACCCTGATAATGATAACCAATAATTACAATTTTAGCGGCCTTTTAACTATTTAACTGTACTAGAATGCTTCACACACACACACACGGACGCAGCAGTCTAAGGCACTGTATCTCACGGCAAGAGGCGTCACTACAGTCCCTGGTTCGAATCCAGGCTGTTGTGTGTCAAAGGTTTTGTGTGTCAAACAACACTATTTGACCAATCAGGACCTGAATATGACTGCACGTCACATAATAATTTAACGCATTCATACATTTTTTACGTAGTTATTACACGATCACTCGTATTTCATGTGTCACAACGATTCATCGATACGTATGCTATGATGCTGGTAAAGTTGTCTCGCACACCTACAGTGCTGGTCATAAAAAAAGCTGGCTAGCTCATGGATGCAAATAATGTTCTTCCCCAAAAACATAGCAAAACGACATCTGTTTCAGTAGCTATATAGTTAACTAGCTAACTATATAGCTAGGTGTAAAAATAACCCTACTTTATAAGACAGTTCTTATTTGATTATGGTGGTCAGACCCATCTATGTGAAGCTAGCCACAATAAGGATTAGCCACAACAGTCGACTTTGCGGCTAGCCTTCAAAATAAAAGTATGGCATAATTCTATTTGTATTCATTTGCATCACTGTCAATGACATACTTTTATTTTGAAGGCAAACCGCAAATTCCACTATTGTGACTAATCCTTATAGTGGCTAGCTTCACAACACATAACCCGGTGGAGCCTCACTAGCCAGATAAAGCTCGCTGGCTGCTTATAACATTAGCTTTGGCCAACAGGGTTAAGTAGCTGGCTAGCTATTTATTTTCATTAACTGAAGTTACATTTCAATAGGTGAACAACAATACTTACAAGTATTCCTAAATCATTGCTAAGAATAATGAAAATGACTGCAGTTTCTACTGGTCATTGTTTTCAGGCTGATTGTATCGGTGCTAGCTAGGTAACAAGCTAAAGCTAGCTACCCCAGAAGTTGCAGTCGAACAAATTAAGCTTTATTACCAACGCGATATTGAAAACACATCGTTCGTGGCCAGTGTTTGCAGACTTTTTTGTACAGCTTTGACAGTGCTACTATATCTTTTTTGACACGCAATGACCCAAACTGCCTTCCATAGCATGTATGTCGTGAAGCAAATAGCAGTGACGCTATTACTGTGCAACTCCGGTAGGGCAACATCTGAAAAACAGCGTACTTGGTAGTGTGTACCGGTGCTCGACCAGTCGGTGAAAGCCAACATCACCCACGACAGAGAACGGTTGATTGGTAAGGACAATGAATTCCATTATATTGGCTTTAATGGATTTCACATTTGAGTTGTCTCGCTGAAATGTTCTTACTCTTTCAAATGACTACACGACTTGTTGACTGCTCAATCCAAACAACAGACATTGTGGGCTAGGTTAGGAATGCTGTGTTGCGCAAACTTTTACGTGCCGTCATTACGTCCTGTACATACGTTATATAGGTATGCACGGTAGCTTTGACATCGATTTCTTTAACATCGGGCCGATACCGATGTTGGCATTTTTAGCTAACGTCGACCAATTCCGATAATATTGTGCATCCGTAGTTGAGACAACACGTCACAAGACAGGCCTAAGGCTCAATCTACCCATTTGTCGAGACTATTTGTTGTTCACTTTCTCTGTCTTGAAGTAAATATCTGCCATACAAATCCTGAATAAACTCCCCATTGGTAAAAAAAAACTTTGGAATAATAACTGCAGTATCAGTGAGGGAGACCGAGGCTGGTGGATCGGGGATTCAGGTAGCCAGGCTTCCCTAATAGGAAGGCCTTGAAGTCAATGGCAGAAAGTAGCTACAAAGGGGTGGAAACCAGTGACGCCTCACAACACCTCAAACCAATCCCTTGCTTGGGCGGAGCTCAAAAAAGGTGCCCACTTAATTAGTTTGGGCCGTAGGAATAACAGTGGTCGGGAATAGCTGATTAAAATCCCATCAAAATAGGTTGATTGATTGCGGTGTTTGTGGTGACTTTCAATTTCAATAAATCGGAGACCGTCGGCAACACTTGATACACTAAACTTTTACCATAGCCTGTAAGTAGACACGTCATTACATATTTTTTTGTAGTGATCAAGCAGAAGAGTTGTAGTGCCTTCAATGACTCGATTGTGTGTATAGAGCACACCACTGGCAAAACAGAATTCAGTTTTTCCCTCCAGGTTTTCAATGTTACAAACTAGCATACGTAACAACTCTGCAAAATGTGTCCGACCCAGTCGCAAAACAGTGACGAACATAATGCCGCACCCCTTCCACAAGCACATGGGGGGAGGTTCTTGAAATGTAAAATCCACAACAAAATAATTGCACACCATTCTAGCCAATTCTTCAGACATCCAAAGGTTGGTGTGACAATGTGTTTTGGATGCATGGCTATGCAAAACTAGGGCTGAGGTTATGACTTTTCGTACACATTGATGCATCCCCCTATCTCGAAAGAGTGTGAAAATGGCTATAAAGCAGAGGAAGGTAGGCAAAAAATGCAGTCAGTCAAAGGACAAACTTTCTTGGAAATACGCAATTTTTGCATACTGCAGGAAGAGGCCTGGTCATGAATTAAGTTGCTCAAGAGAATATGTGACTGAAGAAACACCATCTGAGCAGTAGGTGGACAGAGGACTCACACTGACAGTAGTGATGGGGGAAACCAAATCGATACAGTTACACATCGGGATATTATTTGACGATAGATCATATTGTTTTGACAATATCATTTTTGCATCTGCACCAAAACTCCAGTCATTTTCCATCTCCTTTTTAAATAGGGAGCCAATTTGTTTTCAGCACTTTTATTTCCATGACTGACTAGTTCTCATGGCACTCTTGTCCCTCTGCAGTAGACATAGATTGAGCAATATGTTTGGAACAACGAATCGCAATACATATAGAACCATGAGGATCGATATACATATATCGGCACCCAAGTGTCGCAATATTGTATCGTGAGGTCCCTGGCAATTCCCAACCCTAATGGACAGCCTAACAGACGCACACACACAGGGAAGAAAAATACACACAGATCAAGCTGGACAAACACACAAACTGATAAGGATGGACAAAAACACACACGGAGGGCAATGTTTAAGGCCTAAAACATGACTATCATTCAAAGTCACAGAGAGCCCAGTCACCCTTGTTTGTGTGTAGGTAAACATCCCTGACCCATTGTTATCCCCACAGATACATGACTAGATCTTTTTCCTGACTTCCAGACCCTGACTCCATTGCTAGAACTTTACACATTTACCCCAGAGGACAAAGCAGCACGGCCTGCCTGCACTGTTCACCGTGAGTATCTTCTAGGCCCAGCCCATCCCAGCTCCACTCCCTCAGTGTGACCCTTTTCCATAAGGCCCTGGAGTGAGCTCCCTGTTACTGCAGTACTGAATCCCATTATATCAATAGCTCTCTCTATTTGGTTTGTAATTATACTGGCTCGACAAAGCTTTTATGCATGGGCTTTGTCGGATTGGATATTTGAATTAATGTTGTGAATCAATTGGACCCTATTTACGTGATGGCATAGGTTATCTTTCCTTATGTAATATGCTTAAATATAAGACACGGAGTGTACATTTTTGGGAGCATAGTTTTATGGCTACCTGATTTGATAATGAATATACTAGGCAATAGCCTCAATTCGCTTCCGACTAAGTTAGGTAGCTAATGTGAAATGCATTCATAGGCAAGGATAAATACCATTTATAGCTTTGTATAGTTAAAAATGAAACGTCAGCAAAACCTATCCACTTTAAAATGGCAGTCATGCAGGATATTATCCACTTTAAAACTGCCTTTGGTCAATGGAAAACTAACATTACACCATCAGTATCTTTGATTAAACTGACTCCTCGTGTAGTGGAGCATAGAATCAAAGATTTTTATAACTAACCCAAGATAAACCACAGCCTGTTTCAAATGGTAGCAAATTAATAATTAGTGGGCAGAACAAGCAAGGAGGTGGGCAGAACCCAGCACGAGCTAGCGAGATCCTATTGACGCATTCTAGCATGTATTTACATATTCCGTTAGAGAAGGCCTACGCGTGTGCAGTAACTCAATTCGCCCTGGCACTCGTAAACAACAGTCTCTTTTGGGAACAGAAACCTGCATTGAGATCAAATATGCTTAATCGATTACAAAATGTGCATCAAGTCTCATCCCATCTCCTCCCACTGCCGGAAACTGGGCTTCTGCTCATCACATTTGGTGGTGAGTGGAAACGTCAACCAGATGCTTCAGGTTTATAAATCCGGTTAAACATCTGGGTCATTGTTCCGTCAGTGATATAATCTCAGCAATCTCTAATGTGATGATGGGTCATGGCTAGTTTGAGCTGTCAGTGTCAGATACAGCATCAGCTAGAGACCACCTTACATTATTCAGTTAAAGTCCTTTCTCTCATTGTTTAAGCAGCAGTTTTAACAAGTGTTCCCTCTTCTACAAAAGTTGTCAATGATTCATTTACTGAAAACCTGAGATGCAAACTAGCTATCTAATTTATCAGCAATGTTCGTTTAATTAGCTAATAAGTTAGCCTAGCAAACCTGCCAGTTAGCTAAACTGGTTAGTGGAGTAAGTCATTTATTTGGGTATAACTAACAATGTGCCAATGATACTAACAAACTAGCTAATCGTTATACCAGCTATCAGTAATAAAAAGTTAGCTAGCCAAGCCTGCTAAGTCACACCCAGTTGTACTGCACATTTCAATAAATGTGGGCAATATGCTGAAGCTAAATACAGTAATTGCAACAAATACACAAGCGCGCGGACAAAACGTTCGCAATGCCGGTTATAGCATGCTAAACCGGTGGCGGTGTAACGTTACTAATTAATTTAACCAGCTAACGTTATCTGTCAATAACGGCAAAACACACATTGTGCTTGAAGCTAGCTAACTAATGTTACCTCCAGCGTTGAACACATATTGTGTGGCTAGTTAGCTAACGTTAGCAGACAATTACCTTTGTTTCCCGTATGTCTTGCTTCCCTCCTTCTGGGTACCACTGCACCCGGACAAAACCCCTTCCCAGAGGTGCCAGGCTGTCCACAACACTGCTCTCGGTGTCCGAGTTACAGGGGATACAGCCACCTCCTACACCGCCTCTACCTCCGCCATCGTCGAGGTCCGAGTCTGAATCAAACTCCTCCTCGCCTTGTATCATTCTGACTAGGCCGAACCGGACCAAGTCGCGATACCGACCTGACACCAAATCGTGGGAGAAAAGAAGCCGCTGGGAGCCGCCTGCAGAAGGAGAGAGCGCCATGGATGGAGGCTCCGAACCCGGGCTTACAGCCGGAGAAAGAGCTGCGTCTGTTGCTATTGCGTCCGATGCCACGGGTTCCGCCATCGCTGCAGTTGTCAGGGAATAATGCGATAAAGGGAGACCGATGGTGGAGAAGAAAAAAGAGAAACCTGTAACCATGGAAGTGCACGTGTTTACGTCGATAGGGCGCGCGCTGCGTAAACGCACTCAGAGAAGAGTCTAGGGCCTGTCAAATTGACAAAGGTGTTTTTTTTATTACAGCGTGGGTTTGACTCTGAATAAATCAGTCTGAGACAGCAGACAGTTATATCACACAGTTATTATAACACCTCTTTCTTTATATTCAGGTGTATTTATAGTCAGGTGCTGCTAGCTATATGATGATACAAATGTATGGTGCAATGTGGCCAATTTCATATAATTAGGGTCCCCCTTAGGACAAGTCACGGCCTATTGACAATAAAGTTAATTCAATATCACAGCCATGATAATGGTATTTTTTATAGAATTTATTACAGAAATGCAAACACGATGAAAGAGAAGACGCCAATTTCATCAACAAGTCTGTAGCCCGGGCCTGAATATGCATTATATGCGCGCACTTCACCAAAAAGCATGAATGGAGCAATTTTCGCCACTTGGTGTCAGTGTTCGAGTGCTGAAATTGGCTTATTGCAGACACAGCCATGGTTTTTAACACAGGATTGTGGCATAAAATAACATATTTTGTGCATACCGTGCCTGACACTGTAGTTGTGTTGTGTAGGCTAACGTGGGGGGGCATATGAGGACGTTTGTCTTATTTGTCAAGCGCAAATATACGCGTTTCTGCACAATGGCAAAGCATATTCATTTATAAAAATGTATATAATGCGAGAAGCCTATTCTATTTTGTGCAAACGGGATTCCAACAAATACAGAGGCTAACTCTTGTTCAATACCTGCATTTATCAGGTAGAAGAAAAAAAAACAAGACTAATTTCGCATTGGTCAACAACGTAAACTATACATGCAAACTGAAATAATGATCAACAAACTCTTACATGGGGGAAAAAAACATGAACCACAATCTCGTGACAATTGATGCCCAGTGGAAAAGGTTCCCTTATTTGAGTCACATGACGTTTGGTAAATAGATGAGCGCAAACAATAGGATTTATAATACAATCACCAGTAGACCTATTCCATGAAGAAAATTCTGATAGAGTGGTGTTGATATCAACATTTAAATAAAATGGGCATTTAAAAAATTACACACAGCATATTCTCCACATATGTTTGAAATTATACACTGAGCAAAAATATAAATACAACATGTAAAGTGTTGGTCCCATGTTTCATGAGCAGAAAAAGAAGATCCCAGACATATGCACAAAAAGCTTATTTCTCAAAAATGTTGTTCACAAATTTGTTCACATCCCTATTAGTGAGCATTTCTCCTTTGCCAAGATAATTCATTCAACTGACAGGTGTGGCATATCAAGAAGCTGATTAAACACCATGCTCATTACACAATGATGTGCAGGGGACAATAAAAGGCCACTCTAAAATGTGCAGTTTGTCACATAACACAATGCCACAGATGTCTCAGGTTTTGAAGGAGCATGCAATTGGCATGCTGACTGCAGGAATGTCCACCAGATAATTGAATGTTAGTTTCTCCACCATAAGCCACCTCTAGCGTCGTTTTAGAGAATCTGGCAGTATGTCCAATCGGCCTCACGATCGCAGACCACGTGTATAGCGTTGTGTGGGCGAGCGATTTGCTGATGTCAATGTTGTGAACAGAGTGACCATGGTGGCGGTGGGGTTATGGTATGTGCAGGCATAAGCTACAGACAACAAACACCATTGTATTTTATCGATGGCAATTTGAATGCACAGAAATACCGTGACAAGATCCTGAGGCCCATTGTCGTGCCATTCATCCGCTGCCATCACCTCATGTGGAAGCTGAAAATGTCAGAGTTCTTCCATGGCCTCTATACTCACCAGATATGTCACCCATTGAGCATGTTTGGTATGCTCTGGATCGGCAAGTAAGACAGTGTGTTCCACTTCCTGCTAATATCCAGCAACTTCGCACAGCCATTGAAGAGGATTGGGACTACATTCCACAAGCCACGATCAACAGCCTGATCAACGGTCACACTGCATGAGGCAAATGGTGGTCACATCAGATACAGACTAGTTTTCTGATCCACACCCCTACCTTTAATTTTAAAAAAAATCTGTGATCTACAGATGTATATCTGTATTCCCAGTCATGTGAAATCCATAGATTAGGGTCTAATTAGTTTATTTCAATTGACTGATTCCCTTATATAACCTGTAACAGAGTAAAATCTTTGAAATTGTGGCATGTGTGTTAATATTTTTTTGTTCAGTATAGAAGGCCAAAATTGTACCCATCATTACACTGCATTTTTAAACCTATATGTAAATTGTCATTTATAGATAACATAACTGAAAATAGGTGATTGGTAGGCGTAGCCAAAAGCCGATCCATTAGTTTATATCTTTACAGGAGGCTAATTCCAAACACAAGTGACGAATATCCCCAATAAATCTGGGTAAATATGTTTGTTGTTGACAGGTATTCTCCCAGAATTTGGTCATCCAGTTTGTTAGTTTATGCCCAATAGCGTTTAAGCGCCAAAGGTATAAATACACACGGCGCACCACATTAACCTGACTTTACGCACAACCCTTCTTCACTCGGATCACTTGAGTGGAGCAGATATCAAAGAGACAGGCAGTCATTCAATACCCAAGTAGAAATTATATTGAAAAGTTCACCATTTTTATTTGATTTAAGAGCTTGGAACTTCGATCAGACACCATGTCGACAGTCAGTGCCCTGCCTTTCCTGAAATCTAGTCTCCAAATGCGCCCTCCCATGGGTTCCACCTCCCCAGGCGCTGGCGTCGCCACACACTCCCGGCCAGCGAGTTCCGTTGCCTCCGCCCGGAGGACGCAATCAGTGTGATCGAGAGAGAGGGTAACAACTTTTAACTTACTCAAATGTATAACTTGTTTTTACCCCAATACTCGTCGTTTTTCTTTACAACTTTGTACCTAGACTTTAAAAAGTTTATTTGATGTTTTGGGGAAAAAAATATGCTATGTCATTATTTGGACTTGTCAAATGTAGACTATTTAAGGATGAGGTGCTTTACGTATAAAGTTTACTTTTACATGTTTTATAGACTAGGCTAATATACATTTTGGGAATAAATCTTTGGATACCAACCAAATTCATGACAATCAAACAGTCAGTCAGTCATGATTTGGATTCATTTCACCAAGTATGTAGTTGGAAGTAAGCAAACTGAGATTCAGACTAAGCAACTATGTGTGTACTTGGTCATGGACTTGTGTTGTCTGTCTGCCTTCCTCAGCCTTCATCTCTGTGTCTGGAGTGTCCGCTCCACTTGGATGAGGTGTGTCACTTCCTGACGCTATGCCCTGAGCTGTCAGTGGGCTGGTTTGAGGAGGGACACCTTGTTGCCACTGTGGGACCAGGAGAAACTAGCCATGGTAAGCCCCAAGTCAAAATGTGTTAAAGAAGTGGGACATTGTCTTTAATATAATGAATGACTTTTGGTAGCCTACCCAATTAATAAAAAGACAAGCTTTGAGGATGTACTTCAATGTGGTATTTTATCAATAGATAAGTACAATATTTATTTAGCACAGGGACTTCTAAGGTTTTTATATAAAACACCTCAAAATCAGAGAATGCAATAACCTTATATCCACATAAACAAACCTGTCAATTCAGGGTTCAATAGAGCTGATCATGAAAAAACACCATGACAATGATAAATGGTTAGTCGGGTGATCTCACATTGCACTCATGCACTCAAAACTCAGCCTTCCCTCCCTCCTTTTTCAGGATGCTCTCAGCCTCCACAAGCCCCACGGTCCACCTCCATGTACTTGCTGTCCACCGCACCTTCCGGCAGCAAGGCAAGGGCTCCATCCTGATGTGGCACTACCTGCAGTACCTGCGCTGCCTGCCCTATGTATGCTGCGCCGTGCTCATGTGCGAATATTCCCTGGTCCCTTTCTACCAGAAGTCAGGCTTTAAAGTGCAGGGCCCCAGTGGGGCCCCTGACCTTCTTTGAGATTATGTACCATGTCCAGGGCCACACGTACATGCACCGCAACAGTGGTGCACCGCAACAGTGGTGTTTGAGGCGACACGAACCATCTAAGTTACAACAATAGACAAACACAGTCTGCTTAAACTAATAACACACTAACAATTATATGTTCTCATGTCTTTATTGAACACACCATGTAAACATTCACAGTGCATGGTGGAAAAGTATGTGAACCCCTGGATATAATAACTGGTTGACCCTCCATTGGCAGCAATAACCTCAACCAAACATTCTCTGTAGTTGCGGATCAGACCTGCACAACGGTCAGGAGGAATTTTGGACCATTCCTCTTTACAAAACTGTTTCAGTTCAGCAATATTCTTGGGATGTCTGGTGTGAAACGCGCTCTTACAGCATCTCAATCGGGTTGAGGTCAGGACTCTGACTGGGCCACTCCAGAAGGCATGTTTTCTTCTGTTGAAGCCATTTTGTTGTTGATTTACTTCTGTGTTTTGGGTCGTTGTCCTGTTGCATCACCCAACTTCTGTTGAGCTTCAATTGGCGGACAGATTCTACAATTGGCGGACAGATTCTACAATTGGCGGACAGATTCTACTGCAAAGTGTCTTGATAAACTTGGGAATTCATTCTTCCGTCGATAATAGCAAGCTGTCCAGGCCCTAAGGCAGCAAAGCAGCTTCAAACCATGATGCTCCCTTCACCATACTTTACAGTTGGGATGAGGTTTTGATGTTAGTGTGCTGTGCCTTTTTTTCTCCACATATGGTGTTGTGTGTTCCTTCCAAACAACTCAACTTTAGTTTCATCTGTCCTCAGAATATTTTGCCAGTAGCACTGTGGAACATCCATATGCTCTTTTGCGAACTTCAGACGTGAAGCAATGTTTTTTGGACAGCAGTGGATTCTTCCCATGAACACCATTCTTGTTTAGTGTTTTAGGTATCGTAGACTCATCAACAAAGAAGTTAGCATGTTCCAGAGATTTATGTAAGTCTTTAGCTGACACTCTAGGATTCTTCTTAACATTTACATTTACATTTAAGTCATTTAGCAGACGCTCTTATCCAGAGCGACTTACAAATTGGTGCATTCACCTTATGACCTCCAGTGGAACAGTAGTGCATCTAAATCTTTTCAGGGGGAGGGGGGGTGAGAGGGATTACTTTATCCTATCCTAGGTATTCCTTAAAGAGGTGGGGTTTCAGGTGTCTCCGGAAGGTGGTGATTGACTCCGCTGTCCTGGCGTCGTGAGGGAGTTTGTTCCACCATTGGGGGGCCAGAGCAGCGAACAGTTTTGACTGGGCTGAGCGGGAACTGTACTTCCTCAGTGGTAGGGAGGCGAGCAGGCCAGAGGTGGATGAACGCAGTGCCCTTGTTTGGGTGTTAACTTCGTTGAGCATTCTGCGCTCTGCTCTTGCAGTCATCTTTGCAGGACGGCCACTCCTAGGGAGAGTAGCAACAGTGCTGAACTTCCTCCATTTATAGACAATTTGTCTTACCGTGGACTGATGAACATCAAGGCTTTTAGATACTTTTGTAACCCTTTCCAGCTTTATGCAAGTCAACAAATCTTCATCTTGGGTCGTCTGAGATCTCTTTTGTTCGAGGCATGGTTCACATCAGGCAATGCTTCTTGTGAATAGCCAACTCTAATTTTGGGAGTGTTTTTTATAGGGCAGGGCAGCTCTAATCTCCAATCTCGTCTCAATGATTGTATTCCAGGTTAGCTGACTCCTAACTCCAATTAGCTTTTGGAGAAGTCATTAACCTAGGGGTTCACATACTTTCCCCAACCTACACTGTGAATGTTTAAATGGTGTATTCAGTATAGACAAGAAAAATACAATCATTTGTGTGTTATTAGTTTAAGCAGACTGTTTGTCTGTTAAATGAAGATCAGATCAAATTTTATGACCAATTTATGGAGAAATCCAGATAATTCCAAGGGTTCACATACTTTTTCTTGCCACTACTGTATGTAAGCAGTTTGGTGAAACCTCTTTCCCAGTCCATTGCACAAAGTTTCTGGGAACGGGATTACACTTGCTGTGAGTTACATGTGGGATACGAGTGCAGTGCCACTACTGTATGTAAGCAGTTTGGTGAAACCTCTTTCCCAATCCATTGCACAAAGTTTCTGGGAACGGGATTACACTTGCTGTGAGTTACATGTGGGATACTAGTGCAGTGCCACTACTGTATGTAAGCAGTTTGATGAAACCTCGTTCCCAGTCCATTGCACAAAGTTTCTGGGAACGGGATTACACTTGCTGTGAGTTACATGTGGGATACTAGTGCAGTGCCACTACTGTATGTAAGCAGTTTGATGAAACCTCGTTCCCAGTCCATTGCACAAAGTTTCTGGGAACGGCATTACACTTGCTGTGAGTTACATGTGGGATACTAGTGCAGTGGTTGGTAGGTGTTTGTCTCTGCTCACTGTCTTGTGTTGTGGCAGGGTTTGTGTGTCCTATGTGGTGGGTGTTACAGAAGATAGTTGACCCGTAAGAGACCAAACATTTACATTTTATTCATTTAGCAGATGCTCTTATCCAGAGCGACTTACAGTTAAGTGCATTTATCTTAAGATAGCTAGGTAGGACAACCACATATCACAGGCATAGTAAGTACAGTTGAAGTCAGAAGTTTACATACATACTTAGGTTGGAGTCATTAAAACTCGTCAGTTAGGACATCTACTTTGTGCATGACAATTGTTTACAGACAGATTATTTCACTAATAATTCATTGTATCACAATTCCAGTGGGTCAGACATTTACATACACTGTGCCTTTAAACAGATTGGAAAATTCCTTTAAACTAGAGGTCGACCGAATATGATTTTTCAACGCCGATATTTATACCGATTATTGTAGGACCCCCCCCCCAAAAGCAGATACCGATTAATCGGCCGATTATTTATATATTATATTTATATATATATATATATATATATATATATATATATATATATATATATATATATATATATATATATTTGTAATAATGACAATTACAATAATACTGAATGAACACTTTTATTTTAACTTAATATAATACATAAATAAAATCTATTTAGTCTCAAATAAATAATGGAACATGTTCAATTTGGTTTAAATAATGCAAAAACACAGTGTTGGAGAAGAAAGTAAAAGTGTAATATGTGCCATGTAAAAAAAGCTAACGTTTAAGTTCCTTGCTCAGAACATATGAAAGCTGATGGTTCCTTTTAACATGAGTCTTCAATATTCCCAGGTAAGAAGTTTTAGGTTGCAGTTATTATAGGAATTATAGGACTATTTCTCTCTAAATCATTTGTATTTCATATACCTTTGACTATTGGATGTTCTTATAGGCACTTTAGTAGTGCCAGGCTAATCTTGGGAGTTGATAGACTTGAAGTCATAAACAGCCCAATGCTTGAAGCACAATGAAGAGCTGCTGGGAAACACAGATAAATTATGTTTGAATGAATGCTTACGAGCCTGCTGCTGCAAACCACCACTCAGACTGCTCTATAAAATATCAAATCATAGACTTACTTATAATATAATTAACACACAGAACTACGAGCCTTATGTCATTAATATGGTCAAATCCGGAAACTATCATTTTGAAAACAAAATGTTTATTCTTTCAGTAAAATACGAAACGGTTACGTATTTTATCTAACGGGTGGCATCCCTAAGTCTAAATATTGCTGTTACATTGCACAACCTTCAATGTAATGTCATAATTATGTGGAATTCTGGCAAATTAATTACTGTCTTTCTTAGGAAGAAATGGTCTTCACACAGTTCGCAACGAGCCAGGCGGCCCAAACTGCTGCATATACCCTGACTGCTCGCACGGAACGCAAGAGAAGTGACACAATTTCCCTAGTTAAAAGAAATTCATGTTAGCAGGCAATATTAACTAAATATGCAGGTAAAAAATATATACTTGTGTATTGATTTTAAGAAAGGCATTGATGTTTATAGTTAGGTACACATTGGTGCAACAGTGCTTTTTTCACGAATGCTCTTGTTAAATCATCACCCGTTTGGTGAAGTAGGCTGTGATTTGATGATAAATTAACAGGCTCCGCATTGATTATATGCAACGCAGAACAAGCTAGATAAACTAGTAATATCATCAACCATGTGTAGTTAACTAGTGATTATCTTAAGATTTATTGGTTTTTGTAAGATAAGTTTCATTCTAGCTAGCAACTTACCTTGGCTCTTTGCTGCACTCGCGTAGCAGGTGGTCTCTTTGTGGAGTGCAAAGTAATAGTAGTCCAAAAATGTCAATTACCGATTGTTATGAAAACTTGAAAATCGGCAATGCCGATTAATCAGTAGACCTCTACTTTAAACAGCTTGGAAAATTCCAGAAATGTCATGGCTTTAGAAGCTTCTGATAGATTAATTGACATCATTTGAGTCAATTCGAGGTGTACCTGTGGATGTATTTCAAGGCCTACCTTCAAACTTAGTGCCTCTTTGCTTGACATCATGGGAAAATCAAAAGAAATCAGCCAAGAACTCAGAAAAAAATGTGGACATCCACAGGTCTGGTTCATTCTTGGGAGCAATTTCCAAATGCCTGAAGGTGCCACGTTCATCTGTACAAACAATAGCATGCAAGAATAAACACCATGGGACCACACAGCCGTCATACCGCTCAGGAAGGAGACACGTTCTGTCTCCTAGAGATGAACGTACTTTGCTGCGAAAAGTGCAAATCAATCCCAGAACAAAATCAAATAACCTTGATAAGATGCTGGAGGAAACAGGTACAAAAGTATATATATCCACAGTAAAAACCAGTCCTATATAGACATAACCTGAAAGGCCGCTCAGCAAGGAAGAAGCCACTGCTCCAAAACCGCCATAAAAAGCCAGACTACGGTTTGCAACTGCACATGGGGTCAAAGATTGTACTTTTTGGATAAATGTCCTCTGGTCTGATGAAACAAAAATAGAACGGTTTGGCCATAATGACCATCGTTATGTTTGGAGGAAAAAGGGCTTGGTCGCAAATGGGTGTTCCAAATGGGCAATGACCCCAAGCATACTTCCAAAGTTGTGGCAAAATGGCTTAAGGACAACAAAGTCAAGGTATTGGAGTGGCCATCACAAAGCCCTGACCTCAATCCCGTAGAAAATGTGTTTGCAGAACTGAAAAAGCGGGTGCGAGCAAAGAGGCCTCCAAACCTGACTCAGTTACACCAGCTCTGTCAGGAGGAATGGGTTAAAATTCACCCAACTTATTGGGGGAAGCTTGTGGAAGGCTACCTAAAACATTTGACCCAAGTTAAACCATTTAAAGGCAATGCTAACAAATAATAATTGAATGTATGTAAACTTCTGACCCACTGGGCATGTGATGAAAAAAATTAAAGCTGAAATAAATCACTCTACTATTATTTTGACATTTCACATTCTTAAAATAAAGTGGTGATCCTAACTGACCTAAGAAAGGGAATTTTCACTAGGATTAAATGTCAGGAATTGTGAACAACTGAGTTTAAATGTATTGTTTGGCTAAGGTGTATGTAAACTTCCGACTTCAACTGCACATTTTTCCTCAAAGTACCTATCAGCAAAGTCAAAGCTAGTAGGGGGGGGGTCAAATGTGAGTGTTAGTTCACAAAAGGCTTTTTTTTCATCTCAAAGGCTGACATGATCTTTGGGGAAGATATGGAATTACTTGAGTAATTACAAATGTATTACTTAATTCATTTTTACAAAATGTCTTATTCGTGATGACCAAATAGAATCTGCTAACTGACAAAAAGGCTCTAGGTTTACATTAGAAAAGTGCAGCAAAGTACACATTTTTGTATACAATGCTGGACATGTTTAAACTCATGTTAAGTCTGAGATTTTAGCAAACAAACTGCACCTTGATGGATGACTTGAGCATCTAACGAAAATGCAGGTAGGCCTAAATTGAAGAAGGGTCAGCTAGCTTCTGTCTCTTCCTGTTAGCGTTTTGTGGCTGTGCTGCTTGTGTATCGATCCACTGCAAGCATTAAAACAGCATCGACTCAATGTCTCTTTTTAACTGTTGTCTCCTGAGCCAAGCAACCAGGAAGAACACTTTCAATCTCATTCTTCCTGTCTGAATATGCAGCTTTATGGCACATCAACACCTGGGCGATTGCCTGGGACTTTCATTTGCTTATCCTTCTGTATTTCTGCCTTTAAAATGCACTGGGCAGCTAAAAGAGCTGGGTGGTGACTTTTATAAACCATGGTATATACCATGGTAGTAGTATTAATGGTAGTATTACCCTTTTAGCTAGCACCTGTTTCTTTCTAGATTGTGAGAAAATATTGAAATTAGAATACCGATATACAGTATACCAGGGAGGGATATAAGCAAACCAGGCTGTGTTTGTTGTCGGCAGCGAAGCCAGTCTCCAAAGTAGACCAGTATTGCACGCCTGTCCCCCTGGGGCTATAGGGGTTTAACTGCTAACTTGTCCATTAGCAGGCATTATTGTCATTAACTTTTAGGGATTTACGAGAATCGCCTATTTGCTGCTGCCAAGCCTTTTAAACAAAGCCCAGGCCTACTGTATTCAGTAAGCAGCATTACCTGTACAGGCCATGTCTGAAGGGTGTTAGTAGTAATGACACATTTATGGGAATCCAAGTGCCAATATAGTATGGAGTTGTGAACAATATACTTGTAGCTGGCACAGTATTTGAAAATAGACTTTATAGCATTTTAATGTTTGAAACACAGTAATTTTTACCAATATCCCTCCCCGGGATTTTCCATTCCTTGATAAACGATATTAGGCATTTTCCCCTGTAGAAACCACCACCTTTGTCTCCATCAAACGTGAATCAAGAGATGACTGATTTTTATAACATTTTGAAAACAAGAAAATAAACCTTTTCAAGCATTTCTGTTTCTGACTGTTTCCCTTTCACTTGGAATGTAGAAATGCATTACACTGTAGGGTTTCTATGATTAACAAATGCCTGACTTCGAGGACAAAGCAACTTGTTTTCAACTTCTCAGCTTGCAAAAAAACGTGACCCACAGAGATGAAAGTTGTGGAGTAAATCTCTCTTGAAGAAGGTGAATCTACAACAGTATTTCTATTCCTCGCTTTTCAAGCACAACCACACTACCCGGCTGAATGCAATTGTCAAGAGAAATAGTTCAGAAGCATAGATCCAAAGTAGTAGTTCCAGGAAAGGTTACCGGTAGTTGAATCTGAGCTCAAGACACACAAGGGAAAACATGATTAAATGTATATTTATTTTTAAGAACATCGTCTGAATTTGTACATACACGTAAGTGTAACATCTTAAACTGCAGCAATAATATATCACAATATCTCAGTAAAAGAGCAAATTCCAAAGTATTATTTTTTTAATCCAATAAATAACTAATCAATTTGGTCCAAATGCATTTACATATTTTTGCTTGCCGATTTACAGACACTCAAATTCAAGGCTTACACACATTTCAGAAGGCACTGTGAATTCCTATGAAGAGGACCAGACTGTGCTAAAGTGTTCACATCAAAAGAAAATGGAGGGACAGACTCCTAGCAAATGAAACAAGTTCACAACCATTTAAATGCCCACATGACAAAACAACGTGAAACAGTACTCAACGATCGTCCAACCAAAACCACTATGAAGACATAGTCGGCCATTAACGACCACCAGTTGACTGCTGGTGAGTGAAGTGACTTAACAAAGCATAGTAAATCCACCTCTCAGGAAACATCCTAAGCAGTGAAGAGTGGACACCTGCCAGAGGAGAGGGTCATAATCCAAGAGACCAGGACCAGGCCAGGATGGCAGAAACTCTGTTGGCCATTTTGATATCAGTAATGGCAAGAGTGACTAGCAGCCTTTCGTGAATCAATGGCCATTGATCAAGGCACGCAGTACACAGATTCTCGTTCGGCTTTGAAATATATACACATAACACATTGATAAGTGGTAATTTGCTCTGATATCCCTCAAGTGCTATAATTACTAATATATATATTACAGTAGATATAGTGCAGGCACATCGTAGTTTGAAGTGAAACAACATGGACTTTCTAGTTTGCACAATCCGATCACATACTGCCTTCTGGTCTGTCAGTCAGATCCTATATTCTTACGATATTACGTGTAATTAATGTTTGAGTATCAAAGCTATAAAACACAATGTCCAGTGATATGGCACAATTATGGCCAGAACAAGTCAACGTGTTTAATTAGTAGTGCCCTTAAACTGAAAAGCCTTCCGTAGGACAAACAGCTTGTCTTTGGGGCAGTGACACAGTTTAAACTGAAAAGCCTTCCGTAGGACAAACAGCTTGTCTTTGGGGCAGTGACACAGTTCAATTGGAATTAGTTAGATGTATATTTATCTAGCACCTGTGGCAGTTGATACAAATAACCTAGGCAGAATGGAAGGCAGGATTTGGAAGGTCACACCATCATTTACAGATACAATAACACCATTCTATTGAAACTGTCTGTACAGTATAATTCGATGTGAAAGGCAACTGCTATTGGAAGAAATTCTTAACTCTTAACTGGTCCCCAAAATAGTGCCATGGAAAAGTAATGAAAAGCACACAAAACTAGGTTCAAGTTGAAACAATGCTCCAGCCAGTGGCAGACTGAATGACTTGTATTCAATAGCATAGTGAAATGCTCACATGAACAGCTAATTCAAAGTATCTGAACATAATGAAATGCTATATCACGTAGTGTTAGATACCTCCAGTGTTGTAGAAAATGAGTACAAAAGGTAACACATAAGAGGCCTCTGTAGTATTAACGTGATAGTTTATGAACCGATAGGGTCGGATATCCTCTGTCGTCTTCCAAGTCCACTTTAACACCACGCTCAGACTGAGTCGCTCTCTCCAGAGGAACTAGCATAGCTTTACAGTGTTGAAGTCAATGTGCGTAGATACCCTGGGTGCTTACGGGCATACGAACCAGATGCGCTCTCCCTTTCAAGTTCTGTTTCCCTTAAAAGTATTTTCCACTGCGCTTCCTGTCCAGGTTCTAAAGCCTCGCATTAGCTGTTAGCATTTCAGTGAATGTCCAGGCTTTAAAGCCAGCTAGCATTAACCGCTAGTGCTTTAGTGAGTGCTAGCCTAGTGCACCACATGGTCGATGTCGTACTTCTCGCAGAACTTGCTGGTGAAGGGCAGGCAGGTGAGGTGCTCCAGCCAGTGCCAGTTGATGGGGTAGATATAGAACCAGACGACCAGCGAGGAGAGCAGGCCCAGGTAGACCAGCAGCGATAGCAGGATGAGGACACGCTTTCGGTACTTGTCGAAGTCGCCGAACGTCACGTAGGGCAGGAAGGCGAAGGAGAGCAGCAGGCCGCTGAGGAAGCCGAAGATGTGGGCAATGTTGTCGATCCAGGGCAGCAAGCCACACAGGAACAGGAAGAAGACGATGCCCACCAGTTTGAGGAAGGCCTTCCACGGCTTCTCCAGCATCTGCCAGCCCTGGATGAGTTCCACAAACAGGCAGGCAAGCAGCCCGAACTGGGAGCCAGCTGGGCCAACCTGGATGATAACCAGAGAGAGAGGGAAAAGAGAGTCATACATCCACCTGCTCTGTCCAAACTAAATGGAGGGAGGGGTTGATGTTTCACTCAATGACGATGCCACCACTGGATGAATGGGTGATAAGACCAGCACGTACGTGAATGAATGTCACTGTTGACAACTGCGATGGGCATATCATCTGTTGAAATTCATATCAAATGAAAGTGCATTAACATGAAGGAAGTGGTGGTAGCATACGTGCTCCTTGCTAATGGATAGGCAGATGACTGAGGCTGAGTTGGTATAGTCCCTTATAGCAGAGGACAATAGGAACCGGGCAAAATGGGAAGCAGGTTCACCAGCATTAAATGTTGGTGTCTGTGTGTAATAGTGAATTTGGTCGGTAGTCTACTGATCCAAATGGATGTTTGGAGAGGCTTAGACCTGCAATTGACTTCATCTCAGCAGGGGATTTATTTTTGGTATAATGTCCTCAAATAAATGCTGCGATCAATATGTAATTACACCATCTGACATTTTAACCACTTTTATGTCTACAGTGACGGTGGATGTTCCAAAAATGGGAATGTGTCATTGTTGGAGTAGTATAACAAAAGAGTATTACATTGTGCCTCCGTTCTAAACCTTACGACTGTTAAGGTACAATGGAAATGTAACTACTCAATAATTACGTCTAGACTGAAATCCAGAGCAATGGTTCTTTGGTCACTGGTTCTACAGCTGGCATCCTGATTAGATTGACGTCAGGGCTGTGATAGGCGTACAGGGGCAGATGGCTAATCTGAGATGGCTAACCTCCCACAAGGACAGGAGGAGTGAGGCTTTTCACACGCCCTAGGCACGCAGCCTACACGTTCAAGACACGCTATATGGGTGCTCTGAATCCAATCATTTCCCAGCCAGCGCTAGACAGTCTAAGCTTCATTGGCCATTGAACACTTCATTTGACAGGCTGCGTTTCAGAACGTCTGAACTTTCTCTGACATCTGAATTTCTGCACTCACGAGTGACTCAGAAAGTCCTTTGAAGAAGAACTAAGGAATGTTACTGTTCTGACATCGAGTTGTTTCTTTAGAGAGAGGCGGAGTTGCAGAACATCTCAACTTTTGACATCTGAATTTCTGCACTGAAGAGTGACTCAAAGTCCTTTGAAGAAGTACTAGCGATTGTTACTTTTGTATTATTACGCATTTCTGAAACCTCCACCAGAACTGAATAAACTACTTTTAAAGTTGAATGAGAAATCCAAGAAATCTTGCTATTTCTATGAAGATCTTGAGATAACCCTATAGGCCATCCAACCCTGACCCACCCAAGACTGCTGGTCATACTGCTCATCACACATCACCAGAAGCTTTAGCCAGTAATAATAGACCATGACATCAAGTCACACGCATTGGGTTGCAAAATTCCTGGATCTTTCAATAAATTCCCTGGTTTTCCAAAAATCCTGGCTTGAGGATTCTGGATTTCCTGCTTATTCCCTTCTGATTCCAGGAAACCTCCAACCAGGAATTCAAGGAAAAGCTGGGAATTTATTTAAAGTTCCAGGAATTTTGCAACCCTACACACGCACATATTCTCAGGCATTCCCATGGGGCTCTTGGACTGATGCCTCTTTATGTTCATCTTACTTTGGCATGTGACACGTGCCTGATCTTCCACCACTTCCACTTCCAGCTGCCCTCACTGGTAAATTAACATAGAAGGCGATTGGTTTTCAGTAGCCCAAGTTGTGACACTTGGGCTCAGTGCACTAACTAGTGTGACCTTTGTCGTACTCTCACTTCATAACAACAACATGAGGGAGAGGGTTGAAGAGGTCGTCTTTGGTAGTTTACTCATCAAAAGCGAAGAAAACAAAATTTTTTTTTTTTTTTAATTTTCCCCCTTTTTCTCCCCAATTTCGTGGTATCCAATTGTTAGTAGCTACTATCTTGTCTCATCGCTACAACTCCCGTACGGGCTCGGGAGAGACGAAGGTTGAAAGTCATGCGTCCTCCGATACACAACCCAACCAAGCCGCACTGCTTCTTAACACAGTGCGCATCCAACCCGGAAGCCAGCCGCACCAATGTGTCGGAGGAAACACCGTGCACCTGGCCACCTTGGCTAGCGCACACTGTGCCCAGCCCGCCACAAGAGTCGCTGGTGCGCGATGAGACAAGGACACCCCTACCGACCAAGCCCTCCCTAACCCGGGCGACGCTAGGCCAATTGTGCGTTGCCCCACGGACCTCCCGGTCGCGGCCGGTTACGACAGAGCCTGGGCGCGAACCCAGGAACTCTGATGGCACAGCTGGCGCTGCAGTACAGCGCCCTTACCCACTGCGCCACCCGGGAGGCCCGGTTGCTAATATTTTAAGTTCAAGGTTTCAGATGAGTTAATTAACACAAGGTGTCTAGTTCATCCAATTTACCCCCAAGTATGAATAGGATTTCAAATGTTTTTGTTCGTGTCAGAATGTTTCATATGTTTAAAACAGTAAATGTGTTATTTGTACAAGGGTGCGATCTCAGCCCTCTCCTGTACTCTCTGTTCACCCACGACTGCGTACCATGCACGCCTCCAACTCAATCATCAAGTTTGCAGACGACAACAGTAGTGGGCTTGATTACCAACAACGACGAGACGGCCTACAGGGAGGAGAGGAGGGCCCTCGGAGTGTGGTATCAGGAAAATAACCTCTCTCTCAATGTCAGCAAAACAAATAGAGATGATCATGGACTTCAGGAAACAGCAAAAAGAGCCCCCCCCCCCCCCCCCCCCATCCACATCGACGGGACAGCAGTGGAGAAGGTGGAAAGTTTTAAGTTCCCCGGTGTACATATCACTGACAAACTGAAATGGTCCACGCCTCTTCAACCTCAGGAGGCTGAAAAAACTGTGGCTTGTCACCGAAAACCCTCACTAACTTTTACAGGTGCCCAATTGAGAGCATCCTATCGGGATGCATCACTGCCTGGAACGGCAACTGCACTGCCAACAACCGCAAGGCTTCCAGAGGGTGGTGTGGTCTGCACAACGCATCACCGGGGGGAAATTACCTGCCCTCCAGGACACCTACAACACATGATGTCACCGGAAGGCAAAAAAGATAATCAAGGACAACAACCACCCGAGCCACTGCCTGTTCACCCCGCTTCCATCCATTAGGAGAGGTCAGTACAGGTACATCAGAGCTGGGACAGAGAGATAGAAGCTGTTTTTCAATCTCAAGGCCATCAGATTGTTAAACAGCCACCACTACTAGCACAGATAGGCGGCTGCCTACCTAGGTCATCCACAGCAGCTCTCTTCTCCCACTTGGCAACGCCCACATCACAAACAATGCCTCCTGTCCACGTTACTGAGCCTTGTCCTCGAAAACAAAACTGTAGAGCGTGCTCTTCTTTCCAGTAACATTTGCACTCTTCATTTCTACAACCTAACATACTACGAGTGAATCAAATTGTAATCAATGAAGTTGAGCATGGATGGGGCTATTAGTCTGGTCATACAGAAAGTGGGCTGAACACCAGAGGGAAATAGAACAAGGGAATAACATTTAAGTAACTTGTCCACTCTTCCTATGCTAAATGGTCAGCAACAGCCTAATGGTAAAGCTATAAGAGGAGATTACAAGGGAACAGGGTCCAAAGACGCTCTGAAATGACTTCCTGTGCCCTACTGCTGACTCCGCAACCTGTACTGAGCTTCCCTGCCGCTCTCGCTCTCTCCTTAACACACAGGCACAATTAAGCCAGCTGCCTCACCTCAAGGGGATTGAACTAACTTCCCATTAGCACATCACACACTGCAGAAGAAAAGGGCTTGGTTGGATTAGATCATGTCCAGATAACACAACAAGCACCAGCATGTCCTGGTCAGGGAGAGGAACACAGAGAGCTGGACATTGCCTCTGTAGGGAGGATAGGGCTACAATGGGAATGACAGTGAATTACAAAACGTGTAAGAGTGCGTTTGTGTGTGCGACCACACTTGAGAGACTCAGACATGGTCTGAGACAGAAAGAATGGGTCAACTGACTGGGTCAAAACTCATTTGTGATAAAAACATGAACATGAGACCCAGTTGTGCGTGTTGGGAAAAGGAATGCAAAATGTATTGAATGCATGGAGCTTTACAGATTACATGGAGTGAATTGATACTGCTTTTCACCACTAGGGGACCCTGGCACACCACATCTGGTTACTGCAGCCAAGGCTCTTCTCAGGCTGTCAGAACATCTCGTTGACTGTGCCAACCCTAGCAACTCAGTCAGTCGCACAATTGCAATACGTTTTTGTCAATTTCTTCCAATGCTTTGAGCATACAAATGAATACAGGATCTCTATGGCTTTCTCAAGCCATGTGTAATGGTTCTGTTCCATCTTCAGGTGATATGGAGGCAGGGCAGAGGCAGTTAAGTCCTAATCGATTACCCTCCAGACAGGGTCATGTCCAGTCCAGTAATCTCCCTATCCAAAGCTCCTCCAGTACCCGAGCTAAGCTCAGTGGCTGCCCGGGCCTAGCTGAGATGTTAACCGGTCTCTCGCTCATCAGCTTTCCTAGAAAACACCTGACCAGCTTAATGGCTATCAGCAGTGGCAGTTGTGTTAGCTGAGCAGGTGTGTGTATGTGCGCTCCTGTGTGTGAGCCTGTATGTGTGTGTGTACCTCAGCTCTGTAGGGGAGGAAGAGGGCGCTGGCCAGGTTGCCGGTGATGCCAGAGAGGACGTAGACGATGGAGATGCGGACCCAGCCAGCCAGCTTCTCCAGGTCTCTTAGGATAGTCATCTGGAACACTACTGACACCAGGCAGTGGAGGAGGCTTCATAGGGAAGAGGCCAGTCAGAGGACAACGCATGGAAATGTACACGCATACTGTAGGCTTATACTATATTAACACACACACGTTGTTAACACACACACACACACCTACACACCCACGTTGTTAACATAAGCACACACACCTACACGTTGTTAACATAAGCACACACACCTGAACCCCAGCACGTGCTGTAATCTCCTCACTAAGTACCGATATCTGAATCATGTGGGGGAATCCTCTCTACGCAGTATTTCATGTTAAGGTCATACTTAGGGACACAATGGGATATCCCCTGAGCTTTCACTGACCATGTAAACTGACAAGGAATAACCAGAGCCGTGTAGTAGGCTACAACTAGGGTTAAACAAAGTATTAAAGGCCCAGTGCAATCAAAAACATGATTTTTCTGTGTTTTATATATATTTCCACACTGAGGTTGGACTACTACTGTGAAATTGTGAAATTGACGATAATTCCCTATTAGTGTAAGAACTGTTTGAAATTTGAGCCTGTTTTGGTGGGATGGAATTTTGGCAAGAAGTTTGCTAAGACTATCTTGTAGTGCTTTTATTGGCAGAGGGGTTTGGAACTCTTTGTTATTGGTCTGTTAACAAATGTACTGCCTGGTGATGCCAAATGTACTGCCTGGTGATGCCAAATGTACTGCCTGGTGATGTCAAATGTACTGCCTGGTGATGTCAAATGTACTGCCTGGTGATGTCAAATGTACTGCCTGGTGATGTCAAATGTACTGCCTGGTGATGTCAAATGTACTGCCTGGTGATGTCAAATGTACTGCCTGGTGATGCCAAATGTATTGCCTGGTGATGCCAAATGTATTGCCTGGTGATGCCAAATGTACTGCCTGGTGATGTCAAATGTACTGCCTGGTGATGTCAAATGTACTGCTTGGTGATGTCAAATGTATTGCCTGGTGATGCCAAATGTACTGCCTGGTGATGCCAAATGTACTGCCTGGTGACGTCAAATGTACTGCCTGGTGACGTCAAATGTACTGCCTGGTGACGTCAAATGTACTGCCTGGTGATGCCAATAAAAGCACTACTTAGCTAAATTGCTTGAGAAATTGCTCTTTGCTAAGAAGCGATTTTTGACAAATACATTGTATCACAGTAAGATACTTAATTGTAATGGCTGCATTGGACATATTAGAGAGATTTTCCTTGTCAGGTCATGTGGTCGGCAAAAACCCATTTATTTGATTTAACCTTTATTTAACTAGGCAAGTCAATTAAGAACACATTCTTAGTTACAAGGACGGCCTAAGAACAGTGGGTTAACTGCCTTCTTCAGGGGCAGAACGACCAATGTTTACCTTGTCAGCTCGGGGATTCGATCTAGCAACCTTTCGGTTACTGGCCCAACGCTCTAACCACTAGGCTACCTGCCGGCACTAAGTATTGATGGGACTACATACAGTGAGCTGACCTGAGGTCTACATAGTCTTACTGTCAAGCACTTTAGGCGAAAAACAATGTCATGTATAAAAAGTACTTTAGAAAGACAGTGTATGATTACCCTGCATGTAGGAACAAGGAGAGCCACAGCCTGTAGACCTGGTCGGGGACGTCAGGGTTGAGGAAGGGCAGGAGGCCACACACATCATCCAGACAGTGGATCTGTTAACGAAGAGAGACCACCGGATCAGATAGGGAGTTGGCTGTCATGAAACAAACCCTGTAAGCAACGCCCACACAGGACAGACAAACACCCACCTACCTGGGAGCACAGGGTGGCCTCCTCGTGGAAGTAACCGTGCATGAAGGAGCAGTACTCTCTCGTAGTGATCTCACACCGGCCCTTAGTGCCTATGCAGCAGGGTCGTCCCTTGAGGTTACAGTCCATGTGTCTGTAGCCTGTCAGGTTCGTCTTGCGTGGGGAGGTACAGATCTGGGATCAGATGGAGGGAAGGTGAGAAGAAGCTAGTGTTGGTTTCCACTGATCCAAGACCTGAGGTTACGATGGTTCTGTAACCTCTCATCCACTGCTGTATTTTAATACCAGGGGCTTATACTGTACAGTGGGGCGCAACATTCTGTAGAAATGGAATGTATAATGGTGTCTGTTCACGCAATACATGTTAGCATGGCTGTCAGACGGAGCATAACTCTGAATGATCCTCCTGTCACTCACCGGCCAATGTGTGATGTCATCGGGCCAGATGTGAGGCTCTGCTGAGGCGGGCTCTTCACAGGTCCTGTTCCCAGCATGCACCAGGAAAACAGATAGCAGGAAGACACTTTATGATACCCTCGAGTAAGTTTTACCTTGTCAGGTCAGGACAGTGAGTGTGTTTGACCACTGTAGTCATTATAGTAGAACAGTGTCAAAGACAGTACATTACATTTACATTTAAGTCATTTAGCAGACGCTCTTATCCAGAGCGACTTACCTGGGGTCCTGGTGGCACACAGAGCCTGATGACCTCAGAATGTCCACATATTCATTCCTCCATTTCATGAAGGTGGCCAATGACTCCTACACACAGACCAGAATAAACACAGCCAGACACAAGTTGATCATCTTGTTTCTAGTTTACAAGCATTCATCTCTCGGTGGCAAGAGAATGTGTGTGAGACAGGCGAGAATAAGTGGGAGTACAATATTACTGGTTTGTGTGTATGTGTGTGGGTCTACTACAGTATGTGTGTGGGCCTACAATAATACATATGCATGTGAGCGTACTGTGTACGTGTGTGTTTGCGTACCGAGCAGTCGTTGCTGAGGGTCTGGACACAGCCCGAGTTGTCGTTCTGTACACAGCAGCCTGACTCTCTCTCCTGGTCCTTGGCTTTCTGGATGAGACTGACTATCTGGCTGTCCTTGCGGATACACGGGGAGAACTTGGCCCCAAGGTGGATTAGGTCCTCCTGTGAGGGGGAACAGAATACAGGAATACATTGTTAATCTGGCACCCAGACACATATTTGACGTAGCAACCAAAATTAGATAACCCAACCTGGCAACCCCAGCACAGTTAACCTAACCTGGCAACCCCAGCACAGTCAACCTAACCTGGCAACCCCAGCACAGTCAACCTAACCTGGCAACCCCAGCACAGTTAACCTAACCTGGCAACCCCAGCACAGTTAACCCAACCTGGCAACCCCAGCACAGTTAACCTAACCTGGCAACCCCAGCACAGTTAACCTAACCTGGCAACCCCAGCACAGTTAACCTAACCTGGCAACCCCAGCACAGTCAACCTAACCTGGCAACCCCAGCACAGTCAACCTAACCTGGCAACCCCAGCACAGTCAACCTAACCTGGCAACCCCAGCACAGTTAACCTAACCTGGCAACCCCAGTACAGTTAACCTAACCTGGAAATACAATAAAGTTAACGTAAACAGGCAACTCAGAACCAGTGCCAAAGCGTTAGGCTTACTGGCCTAGCCTTTGTTTTAGCTGGTCGTTAGACCTCTTTTCTGTATTGTAAGTAGTCAAGAGATCCTATTTTGATAGTCAACCATACAAAAAGGTAGTACCTAGTGCATCACATTACAGAACAGACAAAGCTAGTTATCCACCAAAACCCCAGCTACAGTTATTTGAGCTATAGCCACCCACTAGACTAGTCGTGTGGGACCCTTTACACTCTTCATACTGTGGGATGATGTGGTGGAGCCATCGTCTTACTTGATCAGAAAACACACACCTTTTCACTTGACACCCTACATAGAACATAAACTGTAACATGGGTGACTGACCGTCAGCCCACCACATTCTCTGTAATGAACATTCTGTATCACTGTCCAAGTGGATATGAACCTGACAAGTGTGAAGTTTCTCAAGGCAAAATGAAGTCAGAAAGTCCTTTGGACCAGTCAAAGTACTTTAATACAGTCAGAAGGCACACTAGTACAGTCAGAAGCCACACTAGCACAGTCAGAAGGCACACTAGCACAGTCAGAAGGCACACTAGCACAGTCAGAAGGCACACTAGCACAGTCAGAAGGCACATTAGCACAGTCAGAAGGCACACTAGTAAGTACACTATAGTAATTGAGTAAATAACTAGTTAATAAGAACTAGTGAGTGAGTCCAGAACTTCTTTAGCATGTCCTGTTGAAGCCCAAGTGAGTCTCCCACCAACACCACAGACCACCGCAGACATAGCCCATCAAAACTAAAGACCCCACATGTAAGACTGAAAAGACATTCAGTATGTATGACATGTGCAATAGAAGAGCAGTGACTCACAGAGCCGGGGCCGATCCAGAAGTTCTCCTGCTGGATGAACTTGACACTCTCATAGATGCCCTTGTTCTTCAACACCTGTGGAGGGAGACCAAGAAAACACAGTCAGGAGAAACAGCGCAATGGATCCCTAAGGTAGCCATTGTGGATCAAAAGAGGTATGCCAGAAGCCACCACAGAAACCATTGGATTACAGAAGCCATTTTGGATCCTATTAGGGGGTCCAGTTGCCTAGGCCCTATGGGACTCCTCACCAGTTCAGTGGTGGAGTGTTGGGCGAACCCCACAGGGGCAAAGCCATAGGTAGCACAGGCCAGGATGGTGATGACCATGTGGACAAAGGTGATCCAGTAGGTGAAGTACGGTCTGAGGGACACGACAGAGCAGGGTTGTTTTTCTTATTTGATTGGATCGTTTGAAAATGTACACAACGATATCGCTGCAGAGTGAAAATCACATGTATGTGGTTCCCACAGATGAATGAATGCCCACTAAATGTGAAGTACTAGGTGTGGATTGTGTGAAAGTACTGTACGTATTCATATGCGTGTTTCCCTTCCCTCCTCACCTGTGGCTGCTGAAGTCGTCCAGCTGTTTCTGCACCTGGCTGCTGATGCTGCGGCGGTAGTGACGGTTGAGCCACTTGCCCACCACGCCCATGCCGTACTGCCGCTTGCGCTTGTCAAAGGCAAAGTGCTTGACCTGGGAGGCGATACGACGCCCCCGCTGCTGTGACCTGGCCTTCTCAATATGCATGGTGGGGGTTTTAGACACGTCCCTAATGGGGGGGCAGAAAGAAAGACACACAGAGAGCGAGACGCACAGAGAGCGAGAGAAACAGAGACAGAAACAGGAGGCAAAGGGAAGGGTTGAAAGAGTGGAGGAGAGAAAGAAACTTAAAGTCAAAAACTGTAGAAGCCAATGAGACTTTATCACTCACTCTCCCCATCCCTCTCATGGAGGCTACTTACAGGCTCTGGTAGGGCTCATGGTGACCTCCATAGGAAGCCGACATAGGGGGAGACTCGAACACATCATCAGCCATGGAGTACAACTCATCATGGGCATCCACCTGAGACAGAGAATTGACGTGGGGAGAATGTTATCGAGAGGCCCACAGAAAACAAATCTCTTCTCAATTTTCTAATGTAGAAAATTCCATCCGCCATTCTGCACTAATCCTCCATATACTATCCTCCCCTACACACCATCATTCCCATCAACCAGTCCATAGACATCACTACATACTCCATCACACGTCTCACTCCAACAGTACAGGATCTGGCTTTCTTAACTTCCAACTACTTTCTTAACATTCAAGAAAATCTCAAGACAACTTATATTCACCCTTCATCCCTCCACTCACTGTCACACCTACTATTCATCCCTCCACTCACTGTCACACCTACTATTCATCCCTCCACTCACTGTCACACCTACTATTCATCCCTCCACTCACTGTCACACCTACTATTCATCCCTCCACTAACTGTAACTCCTACTATTCATCCCTCCACTAACTGTAACTCCTACTATTCATCCCTCCACTAACTGTAACTCCTACTATTCATCCCTCCACTCACTGTCGCACCTACTATTCATCCCTCCACTCACTGTCGCACCTACTATTCATCCCTCCACTAACTGTAACTCCTACTATTCATCCCTCCACTCACTGTCGCACCTACTATTCATCCCTCCACTAACTGTAACTCCTACTATTCATCCCTCCACTCACTGTCACACCTACTATTCATCCCTCCACTCACTGTCACACCTACTATTCATCCCTCCACTCACTGTCACACCTACTATTCATCCCTCCACTCACTGTCACACCTACTATTCATCCCTCCACTCACTGTAACTCCTACTATTCATCCCTCCACTAACTGTCACACCTACTATTCATCCCTCCACTCACTGTAACTCCTACTATTCATCCCTCCACTCACTGTCACTCCTACTATTCCTCCCTCCACTCACTGTCACACCTACTATTCATCCCTCCACTCACTGTCACTCCTACTATTCATCCCTCCACTAACTGTAACTCCTACTATTCATCCCTCCACTCACTGTCACACCTACTATTCATCCCTCCACTCACTGTCACACCTACAATTCATCCCTCCACTCACTGTCACACCTACTATTCATCCCTCCACTAACTGTAACTCCTACTATTCATCCCTCCACTAACTGTAACTCCTACTATTCATCCCTCCACTCACTGGAACTCCTACTATTCATCCCTCCACTCACTGTCGCACCTACTATTCATCCCTCCACTCACTGTCACACCTACTATTCATCCCTCCACTAACTGTAACTCCTACTATTCATCCCTCCACTCACTGTCGCACCTACTATTCATCCCTCCACTCACTGTAACTCCTACTATTCATCCCTCCACTCACTGTCACACCTACTATTCATCCCTCCACTCACTGTCACACCTACTATTCATCCCTCCACTCACTGTCACACCTACTATTCATCCCTCCACTCACTGTCACACCTACTATTCATCCCTCCACTCACTGTCACACCTCTATTCACCTACTATTCATCCCTCCACTCACTGTCACACCTACTATTCATCCCTCCACTCACTGTCACACCTACTATTCATTCCACTCCCTGTCCACCTACTATTCATCCCTCCACTCACTGTCACACCTACTATTCATCCCTCCACTCACTGTAACACCTACTATTCATCCCTCCACTAACTGTAACTCCTACTATTCATCCCTCCACTAACTGTAACTCCTACTATTCATCCCTCCACTCACTGTAACTCCTACTATTCATCCCTCCACTCACTGTCGCACCTACTATTCATCCCTCCACTCACTGTCACACCTACTATTCATCCCTCCACTAACTGTAACTCCTACTATTCATCCCTCCACTCACTGTCGCACCTACTATTCATCCCTCCACTCACTGTAACTCCTACTATTCATCCCTCCACTCACTGTCACACCTACTATTCATCCCTCCACTCACTGTCACACCTACTATTCATCCCTCCACTCACTGTCACACCTACTATTCATCCCTCCACTCACTGTCACACCTACTATTCATCCCTCCACTCACTGTAACTCCTACTATTCATCCCTCCACTAACTGTCACACCTACTATTCATCCCTCCACTCACTGTCACTCCTACTATTCCTCCATCCACTCACTGTCACACCTACTATTCATCCCTCCACTACTGTCACTGTCATCCCTCCACTAACTGTCACACCTACTATTCATCCCTCCACTCACTGTAACTCCTACTATTCATCCCTCCACTCACTGTCACACCTACTATTCATCCCTCCACTCACTGTCACACCTACTATTCATCCCTCCACTCACTGTCACACCTACTATTCATCCCTCCACTCACTGTAACACCTACTATTCATCCCTCCACTAACTGTAACTCCTACTATTCATCCCTCCACTAACTGTAACTCCTACTATTCATCCCTCCACTCACTGTAACTCCTACTATTCATCCCTCCACTCACTGTCACACCTACTATTCATCCCTCCACTCACTGTCACACCTACTATTCATCCCTCCACTCACTGTCACACCTACTATTCATCCCTCCATCCACTCCACTATTCATCCCTCCACTAACTGTAACACCTACTATTCATCCCTCCACTAACTGTAACTCCTACTATTCATCCCTCCACTCACTGTCACTCCTACTATTCATCCCTCCACTCACTGTCACTCCTACTATTCATCCCTCCACTCACTGTAACACCTACTATTCATCCCTCCACCACTGTAACTCCTACTATTCATCCCTCCACTCACTGTCGCACCTACTATTCCTCCCTCCACTCACTGTAACTCCTACTATTCATCCCTCCACTCACTGTAACACCTACTATTCATCCCTCCACTCACTGTCACTCCTACTATTCATCCCTCCACTCACTGTCACACCTACTATTCATCCCTCCACTCACTGTCACACCTACTATTCATCCCTCCACTCACTGTCACTCCTACTATTCATCCCTCCACTCATCCCTCCACTCACACTCCTACTATTCATCCCTCCACTGTCTCCTACTATTCATCCCTCCACTCACCTACTATTCATCCCTCCACTCACTGTCACACCTACTATTCATCCCTCCACTCACTGTCACACCTACTATTCATCCCTCCACTCACTGTCACACCTACTATTCATCCCTCCACTAACTGTCACACCTACTATTCATCCCTCCACTCACTGTAACTCCTACTATTCATCCCTCCACTCACTGTCACACCTACTATTCCTCCCTCCACTCACTGTCACACCTACTATTCATCCCTCCACTCACTGTAACTCCTACTATTTATCCCTCCACTCACTGTCACTCCTACTATTCATCCCTCCACTCACTGTCACACCTACTATTCATCCCTCCACTCACTGTCACTCACCTACTATTCATCCCTCCACTCACTGTCACTCCTACTATTCCTCCCTCCACTCACTGTCACTGTCACCTACTATTCATCCCTCCACTAACTACTATTCCTCCCTCCACTCACTGTCGCACCTACTATTCATCCCTCCACTAACTGTAACTCCTACTATTTATCCCTCCACTCACTGTCACTCCTACTATTCATCCCTCCACTCACTGTCACACCTACTATTCATCCCTCCACTCACTGTCACACCTACTATTCATCCCTCCACTCACTGTCACACCTACTATTCATCCCTCCACTCACTGTCACACCTACTATTCATCCCTCCACTCACTGTCACACCTACTATTCATCCCTCCACTCACTGTAACTCCTACTATTCATCCCTCCACTAACTGTCACACCTACTATTCATCCCTCCACTCACTCACACCTACTATTCATCCCTCCACTCACTGTCACACCTACTATTCATCCCTCCACTCACTGTCACACCTACTATTCATCCCTCCACTCACTGTCACACCTACTATTCATCCCTCCTCCACTCACTGTCGCTCCTACTATTCATCCCTCCACTAACTGTCACACCTACTATTCATCCTCCACTCACTGTCACACCTACTATTCATCCCTCCACTCACTGTCACTCCTACTATTCATCCCTCCACTCACTGTCACACCTACTATTCATCCCTCCACTCACTGTCACACCTACTATTCATCCCTCCACTAACACTCCTACTATTCATCCCTCCACTCACTGTCACACCTACTATTCATCCCTCCACTAACTGTCACACCTACTATTCATCCCTCCACTCACTGTCACACTCCTACTATTCATCCCTCCACTCACTGTCACTCCTACTATTCATCCCTCCACTAACTGTCACACCTACTATTCATCCCTCCACTCACTGTAACTCCTACTATTCATCCCTCCACTCACTGTCACACCTACTATTCATCCCTCCACTCACTGTCACACCTACTATTCATCCCTCCACTCTGTCCTCCTACTATTCATCCCTCCACCACACCTACTATTCATCCCTCACTGTCACACCTACTATTCATCCCTCCACTCACTGTCACACCTACTATTCATCCCTCCACTAACTGTCACACCTACTATTCATCCCTCCACTAACTGTAACTCCTACTATTCCTCTCCATCCCTCACTCACTGTCCTCCTACTATTCATCCCTCCACTCACTGTCACACCTACTATTCATCCCTCCACTCACTGTCACACCTACTATTCATCCCTCCACTCACTGTCACACCTACTATTCATCCCTCCACTCACTGTCACACCTACTATTCATCCCTCCACTCACTGTCGCACCTACTATTCATCCCTCCACTAACTGTAACTCCTACTATTCATCCCTCCACTAACTGTCACACCTATTATTCATCCCTCCACTAACTAACTCCTACTATTCCTCCCTCCACTCACTGTCGCACCTACTATTCATCCCTCCACTCACTGTCGCACCTACTATTCATCCCTCCACTCACTGTCACACCTACTATTCATCCCTCCACTCACTGTCACACCTACTATTCATCCCTCCACTCACTGTAACTCCTACTATTCATCCCTCCACTCACTGTCACACCTACTATTCATCCCTCCACTCACTGTCACACCTACTATTCATCCCTCCACTCACTGTCACACCTACTATTCATCCCTCCACTCACTGTCACACCTACTATTCATCCCTCCACTCACTGTCACACCTACTATTCATCCCTCCACTCACTGTCACACCTACTATTCATCCCTCCACTCACTGTCACACCTACTATTCATCCCTCCACTAACTGTCACACCTACTATTCATCCCTCCACTCACTGTCACTCCTACTATTCATCCCTCCACTCACTGTCACACCTACTATTCATCCCTCCACTCACTGTCACACCTACTATTCATCCTCCACATCCCTCCACTCACTACACCTCATTCATCCCTCCACTCACTGTCACACCTACTATTCATCCCTCCACTCACTGTCACACCTACTATTCATCCCTCCACTCACTGTCACACCTACTATTCATCCCTCCACTAACTGTAACTCCTACTATTCATCCCTCCACTAACTGTCACACCTATTATTCATCCCTCCACTAACTAACTCCTACTATTCATCCCTCCACTCACTGTCGCACCTACTATTCATCCCTCCACTCACTGTCACACCTACTATTCATCCCTCCACTCACTGTCACTCCTACTATTCATCCCTCCACTCACTGTCACACCTACTATTCATCCCTCCACTCACTGTCACACCTACTATTCATCCCTCCACTCACTGTCCACTCACTCCTACTATTCATCCCTCCACTCACTGTCACACCTACTATTCATCCCTCCACTCACTGTCACTGTCACACCTACTATTCATCCCTCCACTCACTGTCACACCTACTATTCATCCCTCCACTCACTGTCACTCACACCTACTATTCATCCCTCCACTCACTGTAACTCCTACTATTCATCCCTCCACTCACTGTCACACCTACTATTCATCCCTCCACTCCACTCACTGTAACACCTACTATTCATCCCTCCACTCACTCCTACTATTCATCCCTCCACTCACTGTCACACCTACTATTCATATTCCATCCCTCCACTAACTCCACTCACTGTCACACCTACTATTCATCCCTCCACTCACTGTCACACCTACTATTCATCCCTCCACTCACTGTCACACCTACTATTCATCCCTCCACTCACTGTCACACCTACTATTCATCCCTCCACTCACTGTCACTCCTACTATTCATCCCTCCACTAACTGTCACACTACTATTCATCCCTCCACTCACTGTCACACCTACTATTCATCCCTCCACTCACTGTCACACCTACTATTCATCCCTCCACTCACTGTCACACCTACTATTCATCCCTCCACTCACTGTAACTCCTACTATTCATCCCTCCACTCACTGTCACACCTACTATTCATCCCTCCACTAACTGTCACACCTACTATTCATCCCTCCACTCACTGTAACTCCTACTATTCATCCCTCCACTCACTGTCACTCCTACTATTCCTCCCTCCACTCACTGTCACACCTACTATTCATCCCTCCACTCACTGTAACTCCTACTATTCATCCCTCCACTCACTGTAACTCCTACTATTCCTCCCTCCACTCACTGTCACACCTACTATTCATCCCTCCACTCACTGTCACACCTACTATTCATCCCTCCACTCACTGTCACACCTACTATTCATCCCTCCACTCACTGTCACACCTACTATTCATCCCTCCACTCACTGTCACACCTACTATTCATCCCTCCACTCACTGTCACACCTACTATTCATCCCTCCACTCACTGTCACTCCTACTATTCATCCCTCCACTCACTGTCACACCTACTATTCATCCCTCCACTCACTGTCACACCTACTATTCATCCCTCCACTCACTGTCACACCTACTATTCATCCCTCCACTCACTGTCACACCTACTATTCATCCCTCCACTCACTGTCACACCTACTATTCATCCCTCCACTAACTGTAACTCCTACTATTCATCCCTCCACTCACTGTCACACCTACTATTCATCCCTCCACTAACTGTAACACCTACTATTCATCCCTCCACTCACTGTCGCACCTACTATTCATCCCTCCACTCACTGTAACACCTACTATTCATCCCTCCACTAACTGTAACTCCTACTATTCATCCCTCCACTCACTGTCACACCTACTATTCATCCCTCCACTCACCACTCCTACTATTCATCCCTCCACTCACTGTCACACCTACTATTCATCCCTCCACTCACTGTCACACCTACTATTCATCCCTCCACTCACTGTCACACCTACTATTCATCCCTCCCTCCACTATTCATCCTTCATCACACCTCACTGTCACTACTCACACCTCTATTCATCCCTCCACTCACTGTCACACCTACTATTCATCCCTCCACTCACTGTAACTCCTACTATTCATCCCTCCACTAACTGTCACACCTACTATTCATCCCTCCACTCACTGTCACTCCTACTATTCATCCCTCCACTCACTGTCACTCCTACTATTCCTCCATCCACTCACTGTCGCACCTACTATTCATCCCTCCACTCACTGTCGCACCTACTATTCATCCCTCCACTCACTGTCGCACCTACTATTCATCCCTCCACTAACTGTCACACCTACTATTCATCCCTCCACTCACTGTAACTCCTACTATTCATCCCTCCACTCACTGTCACTCCTACTATTCCTCCCTCCACTCACTGTCACACCTACTATTCATCCCTCCACTCACTGTAACTCCTACTATTCATCCCTCCACTCACTGTCACTCCTACTATTCCTCCCTCCACTCACTGTCACACCTACTATTCATCCCTCCACTCACTGTCACTCCTACTATTCATCCCTCCACTCACTGTCACTCCTACTATTCCTCCCTCCACTCACTGTCACACCTACTATTCATCCCTCCACTAACTGTCACACCTACTATTCATCCCTCCACTAACTGTAACTCCTACTATTTATCCCTCCACTCACTGTCACTCCTACTATTCATCCCTCCACTCACTGTCACACCTACTATTCATCCCTCCACTCACTGTCACACCTACTATTCATCCCTCCACTCACTGTCACACCTACTATTCATCCCTCCACTCACTGTCACACCTACTATTCATCCCTCCACTCACTGTCGCACCTACTATTCATCCCTCCACTAACTGTAACTCCTACTATTCATCCCTCCACTAACTGTCACACCTATTATTCATCCCTCCACTAACTAACTCCTACTATTCCTCCCTCCACTCACTGTCGCACCTACTATTCATCCCTCCACTAACTGTAACTCCTACTATTCATCCCTCCACTCACTGTCACACCTACTATTCATCCCTCCACTCACTGTCACACCTACTATTCATCCCTCCACTAACTGTAACTCCTACTATTCATCCCTCCACTCACTGTCGCACCTACTATTCATCCCTCCACTCACTGTCACACCTACTATTCATCCCTCCACTCACTGTCACACCTACTATTCATCCCTCCACTCACTGTCACACCTACTATTCATCCCTCCACTCACTGTCACACCTACTATTCATCCCTCCACTCACTGTCACACCTACTATTCATCCCTCCACTCACTGTAACTCCTACTATTCATCCCTCCACTAACTGTCACACCTACTATTCATCCCTCCACTCACTGTCACACCTACTATTCATCCCTCCACTCACTGTCACACCTACTATTCATCCCTCCACTCACTGTCGCACCTACTATTCATCCCTCCACTCACTGTCGCACCTACTATTCATCCCTCCACTAACTGTCACACCTACTATTCATCCCTCCACTAACTGTCACACCTACTATTCATCCCTCCACTCACTGTAACTCCTACTATTCATCCCTCCACTCACTGTCACACCTACTATTCCTCCCTCCACTCACTGTCACACCTACTATTCATCCCTCCACTCACTGTCACTCCTACTATTCATCCCTCCACTCACTGTCACACCTACTATTCATCCCTCCACTCATTGTCACACCTACTATTCATCCCTCCACTAACTGTCACACCTACTATTCATCCCTCCACTAACTGTAACTCCTACTATTTATCCCTCCACTCACTGTCACACCTACTATTCATCCCTCCACTCACTGTCACACCTACTTTTCATCCCTCCACTCACTGTCACACCTACTATTCATCCCTCCACTCACTGTCACACCTACTATTCATCCCTCCACTCACTGTCACACCTACTATTCATCCCTCCACTCACTGTCGCACCTACTATTCATCCCTCCACTCACTGTCACACCTACTATTCATCCCTCCACTAACTGTCACACCTATTATTCATCCCTCCACTAACTGTCACACCTACTATTTATCCCTCCACTCACTGTAACACCTACTATTCATCCCTCCACTAACTGTAACTCCTACTATTCATCCCTCCACTCAGTGTAACACCTACTATTCATCCCTCCACTAACTGTAACTCCTACTATTCATCCCTCCACTCACTGTCACACCTACTATTCATCCCTCCACTCACTGTAACTCCTACTATTCATCCCTCCACTCACTGTCACACTCCTACTATTCATCCCTCCACTCACTGTCACACCTACTATTCATCCCTCCACTAATGTCACACCTACTATTCATCCCTCCACTCACTGTCACACCTACTATTCATCCCTCCACTAACTGTCACACCTACTATTTATCCCTCCACTAACTGTAACTCCTACTATTCATCCCTCCACTAACTGTCACACCTACTATTCATCCCTCCACTAACTGTCACACCTACTATTCATCCCTCCACTCACTGTCATACCTACTATTCATCCCTCCACTCACTGTCACACCTACTATTCATCCCTCCACTCAAGCACCTACTATTCATCCCTCCACTAACTGTAACCCATTCATCCCTCCACTAACTGTCACACCTATTACATCCCTCCACTAACTAACCCAGACTATTCATCCCTCCACTCCTGTCACACCCTATTCATCCCTCCACTGTTGTCATACTATTCATCCCTAGTCACTGTCACATACTATTCATCCCTCCACTCATTGTCACACCTATATTCATCCCTCCACTAACTGTCACACCTACTATTCATCCCTCCACTAACTGCAACTCTACTATTTATCCCTCCACTCACTGTCACACCTACTATTCATCCCTACTCACTGTCACACCTACTTTAAATACTTGTTACTTTTATCTATTACTCTTATCACTGTCACACCTACTATTCATCCCTCCACTCACTGTCACACCTACTTTTCATCCCTCCACTCACTGTCACATTTACTATTCATCCCTCCACTCACTGTTACTTTCATCCATCCACTGACTGTCACACCTACTATTCATTTGATAACTGTCAGACCCAAATTTATCCTCCACATTGTGTTCCTACTATTATCCCTCCATAACTGTAACTCCTGATCTAGCACCCTCCACTAACTGTAACTCTACTTTCACCTTCAACACAGTCACACACTACTATATAGAAGAGACACCTACTATTCAGACATAATAGAGACTACATCCCTCCAGAACTTGTAAGTCACACCTAGACATAGATCCCTCCACTAACTCTAGACATAAGATTCTTCCCTCCACTAGACATATAGAGACACATTCATATCCAGAAGAGAGAGAGACTATAAGACAGCCACCCTAGGCATAGACTGTTCTCTCTGCTAGTACGGAGAGACCGGAGCACTAAGTCTAGGTCCAAGAGGCTTCTAAACAGCTTCTAAGAGACAAGACATAAGACTCCTGAACATCTAGAAAGACAGAGAGAGACATTTAGAGACACACATATAGAAGAGCAACTAGACATTGTCATCAGAGCATAGACATTTAATAAGACCTACATGTACATATTACCTTAACACACATATTGAAGAGAGACTGTATATAGTTATTCTTTACTGCTGCTCTTTAAATACTTGTTACTTTTATCTCTTACTCTTATCTGTCATTTTTTTAACTGCATTGTTGGTTAGACATATAAGCATTTCACATACACCTGTTGGAGGCACATGTGACATAGACAGGAGACCCAAAATAGCCACTTGACATATCTGAAGATCTAGCACAATGGCTAAGCTGAGACTGACTGCTTTCACCTGGAACACAGAGCACAAACAGATACATATAGAAGAGACAGAGAGAGACATATAGAGACACACATATAGAAGAGAGACATAGACATAGAGGAGACAGAGAGAGACATATAGAAGAGACAGAGAGAGACATATAGAGACACACATATAGAAGAGAGACATAGACATAGAGGAGACAGAGAGAGACATATAGAAGAGACAGAGAGAGACATATAGAGACACACATATAGAAGAGAGACATAGATTTAGAGGAGACAAGAGAACATATAGAAGAGACATAACAAGATTCAATAAGACACACATAACTGAACAAGAGACATAGACATAGTGGAGACAGAGAGAGACATATAGAAGAGACAGAGAAAAGACATATAGAAGAGACAGACAGAGGGGAAATAAATGTACATATCTCAGAGAGAGACTGTCAACTGCATTGATTTTCAGCAAACTTAACATGTGTAAATATTTGTATGAACATAACAAGATTCAACAACTGAGACATTAACTGAACAAGTTCCACAGACATGTGGAAAAAAAGACAGAGAGAGACATATAGAAGAGAGAGAGAGGAAAAGACATATAGAAGAGACAGAGAGGGGAAAAGACAGAGATACATATAGAAGAGACAGAGGGGAAAAGACAGAGAGAGACCTATAGAAGAGACAGAGGGGAAAAGACAGAGAGAGACCTATAGAAGAGACAGAGGGGAAAAGACAGAGAGACCTATAGAAGAGACAGAGGGGAAAAGACAGAGAGAGACCTATAGAAGAGACAGAGAGGGGAAAAGACAGAGAGAGACCTATAGAAGAGACAGAGGGGAAAAGACAGAGATACATATAGAAGAGACAGAGGGGAAAAGACAGAGAGAGACCTATAGAAGAGACAGAGAGGGGAAAAGACAGAGAGAGACCTATAGAAGAGACAGAGAGGGGAAAAGACAGAGAGAGACCTATAGAAGAGACAGAGAGGGGAAAATACAGAGAGACATATAGAAGAGAGAGGGGAAAAGACAGAGAGAGACATATAGAAGAGAGAGGGGAAAAGACAGAGATAGACATATAGAAGAGAGAGACATATAGAAGAGACAGAGAAAGACAGAGAACTAATACAAACAAAAGCATGCAGACGGAGGCAACGAAAGAGGAGAGGGAGAGACGACTGAGGCACATGGAGAGAGAGACAAACAGAAAGAGAGACAGAGAAAGCAAGAAGGACACAGAGAGAAAGGTAGATAGAGTAGCATTACCTTGCTGAAGAAGACAGACTCGTGAGTGTCTGCCGAGTCCACAGTATCCTCATCCAGCAAGCTGGGCCGGGCGAAGCTCCGCCGGTGGAAACTACGACTTGTCTGGGAGTCCACTGGACCTGAACGACCCTGAACCACACACACAACCAGGACATTTGTGGGACAACATCAAAGACTAGCATGTGGGGAGAAACAACTCAACTATGACTGTGAAGTACAGTACAACATACACAGATCAACATAGCAGTCTTTTAAGCGAAAAATCCATAATTATGTCAGGCACGTACACACAAAACCATCAAATATGAATCTGTATTTCGCTCAATAGCAACACACCTGCAACACACATAAACACACACTCTTGAATGTACACTCAAAGGAAGTCTAGTTTCCTCTAACGATCCCCGGCGCCCGCTCACCCTGAGTAGGTTGGACGCTGCTCGTATACTCATGCGGGCAACAGACTCCCTCTTGCGCCGGGGCAGGTGGGCGTAGCCCCTGGAACGCTGGGAGGAGAACCGCGGGGTGACAGGTCCCGTGTGGGGGGTACGGGGAGGTCGGTCCGTCTCATCCGGGTAGCGGAACGCTCGCCCCCGCGCTAGGGGGTCCACAATCTGGGGGGGGGGGAAGAGGCGGACAGACAGGGCAAATTCACACTGATTAAACAGAAACAAACTAAATAATTAACTGTCACAACATTAGCTTCATCACAAAAAAAAACTACATTGTAAAGCTGAAATCCTCAAGGAGGTGACATTTAAACTAGCTGGGGGAATCTAAATCAGGAAAACGTTGCGCTCTACAGGAGTTGACAAAGAATTACACTGACGGCTCTACATGAAAGTGTTACTGATGTCACAGTGAAATTCACACACACCTATAATCCATCTACTAGGAGTGTTCTGTGTGTGCACGTCTGTGTGTGTGTGTGTGTGTGTGTGTGTGTACATCTGTGTGCCGAGGTATCAGTCAGCGTGAGTGTGTCAGAGAGAATGTAGAAGCTTGTCATGCAGTCTTACCCGAATCTTCATGGGAGTTGACAGAGAGCAAAGGAGAAAGAGGAACAAAAACAGATTGGGAGAGAGAGGAATAGAAAGACAGAGACAGAGAGACAGAAATAAGGGGGCATGGTGTGTCAGACAGAAGGAGAGAGAAAGAGAGAGAGTCGTGGAGACAAACTAGCAGCCAGGAGCGGGTGTGTTGGAGTCAGAGGAGAGCAGAGTGTGTCAGACAGAAGGAGAGAGAAAGAGAAAGAGTCGTGGAGACAAACTAGCAGCCAGGAGCAGGTGTGTTGGAGTCAGAGGAGAGCAGAGTGTGACAGACAGAAGGAGAGAGAAAGAGAGAGAGTCGTGGAGACAAACTAGCAGCCAGGAGCGGGTGTGTTGGAGTCAGAGGAGAGCAGAGGGTGACAGACAGAAGGAGAGAGAAAGAGAAAGAGTCGTGGAGACAAACTAGCAGCCAGGAGCAGGTGTGTTGGAGTCAGAGGAGAGCAGAGTGTGACAGACAGAAGGAGGAGAGAAGAGAGAGAGTCGTGGAGACAAACTAGCAGCCAGGAGCAGGTGTGTTGGAGTCAGAGGAGAGCAGAGTGTGTCAGACAGAAGGAGAGAGAAAGAGAGAGAGTCGTGGAGACAAACTAGCAGCCAGGAGCGGGTGTGTTGGAGTCAGAGGAGAGCAGAGTGTGTCAGACAGAAGGAGAGAGAAAGAGAGAGAGTCGTGGAGACAAACTAGCAGCCAGGAGCGGGTGTGTTGGAGTCAGAGGAGAGCAGAGTGTGTGGGGACTAACAGAAACAATACGTCTAGCTGGGGCTCAGACGTAGTCAACCTCCTGTCACCACGGGGCCCCGCTCTGCATTATTTATGGCAGGCAGAGTGTGTGGGGACTAACAGAAACAATACGTCTAGCTGGGGCTCAGACGTAGTCAACCTCCTGTCACCACGGTGCCCCGCTCTGCATTATTTATGGCAGGCAGAGGGTGCACATCACTTCCCCTTGAGTGGAACTACCGCCGCCCTTCCACCTAATCTCTGTGATGTCTCCATTCTGAGTAGAGGTCCAAAAGCCGGAGTCTAGTCTGATGTCTGACACCGAGACAAGTGATGACGGTTGTTGATGATAGAGTCTTGTTAGGTAAAGTTGATTTGATTGTGCAACAAACACAGTGGCCCCGTTTCCAAACAATCCCTACCCCTCAGTCCCTGTGCACTTCATGTAGATCAGAAAAGATGTGGATAGTAGTATCTTTCCTTGCCACTTTATTGCTAATATGGTGCATTCAGAAAGTATTCAGCCCTGTTGACGTTTTCATTTGCCTTTCACAGCCTTCTTCTAAAATGGATTAAATAAAAGTTTCCCCTCAATCAATCTGCACACAATACAGCATAATGACAAAGTCAAAACAGGTTTTTAGACATTTTTGCAAATGTATTACAAATAAAAAACAGAAATAACTTATTCACACAAGTATTCAGACCATTTGCTATGAGATGTCGATATTGAGCTCAGGTGCATCCGGTTTCCATTAATCATCCTTGAAATGCTTCTACAACTTGGAGTCCACGTGTGGTTAATTGAATAGATTGGACATGATTTGGAAAGGCACACATCTGTCTATATAAGTTCCCACAGTTGACAATGCATGTCAGAATAAAAACCAAGCCATGAGGTTGGAATTATCCGTAAAGGAATTGACCGTAGAGCTCAGAGACAGGATTGTGTCGAGGCACAGATCTGGGGAAGGGTACCACAACATTTCTGCAATATTGAAGGTCCCGAAGAACGCAGTGGCCTCCATCATTCTTAAATGGAAGAAGTTTGGAATCCCCAAGACTCTTCCTAGAGCTGGCCGCACAGCCAAACTGAGCAATCGGGGGAGAAGGGCGTTGGTCAGGGAGGTGACAAAGAACCTGATGGTCACTCTGACAGAGCTCCTCTGTGGAGATGGGAGAACCTTCCAGAAGGACAACTATCTGTGCAGCTCTCCACAAATCAGGCCTTTATGATTGAGTGGCCACTCCTCAGTAAAAGGCACATGACAGCTCAGACCATGAGAAACAAGATTCTCTGGTCTGATGAAACCAAGATTAAACTCTTTGGCCTGAATACCAAGCGTCAACTCTGGACGAAACCTGGCACCATCCCTACAGTGAAGCATGGTGGTGGCAGCATCATGCTGTGGGAATGTTTTTCAGCGGCAGGGACTGGGAGACTAGTCAGGATCGAGGGAAAGATGAACAGCACAAAGTACAGAGAGATCCTGAATGAAAACCTGCTCCAGAGCGTTCAGGAACTCAGACTGGGGCAAAGGTTTACCTTTCAACAGGACAACGACAGGACAACGACCCTAAGCACACAGCCAAGACAACGCAGGAATGGCTTCTGGACAAGTCTCTGAATGTCCTCGAGTGGACTTGAACGCGATCGGACATCTCTGGAGAGACCAGTAGCTGTGCAGCGACGCTCCCCATCCAACCTGACAGACCTTGAGAGGATCTGCAGAGAAGAATGAAAAAGTTCCCAAATACAGGTGTGCCAAGCTTGTAGCGTCATAGCCAAGATGATCCCAGGCTGTAATCGCTGCCAAAGGTGCTTCAACAAAGTACTGAGTAAAGGGTCTGAATACTTATGTAAATGTGATATTTCCATCTTTTTATGGTTTAATACATTTGCAAAAATGTCTAAAAACCTTGATTGAATCCATTTTAGAATAAGGCTGTAACGTACCAAAATGTGGAAAAAAGTCAAGGGGTCTGAATACTTCCCGAATGCACTGTACCTACCCAGTTCTGTCAGACCTAGGGGCTAGGAGCCTACCTTGGGAATCTTGTTTGCAGCGGGTGAGTCCAGGCCCTGGTCCATGCTGATGGGGAGCTCCGGCTCTCTGTACTGGGCCTTGAGCTTGCCGTAGCGCTGGCTGCAGTGGCGCAGGCTCTTCCTCTGCCATAGCTGCTGCTTGGTCTCACAGTCCTCACCCACCCCGAACCAACCAGCTGCTTGGGCTGTAACTTGGGCTGTACTCCTGGAGGAGGGGGAGGGAGAGAAGTGGGAAAGAGGAGAGAAAGGAGGGAGGGAAAGGAAAGTTGGTGGGAGGAATACAGAAGAAAGAGGGAGAGAGACAGTGAGGTGTAAAAGAGTGAGGGAGGGGAGGAGAGAATACAACTTTCCAAACAGTCATAAAAGAAAATCCCCCACAACATGCCCCCCCCAAAAAAATGTTTGCAAATCCCATTGAACTTCTTCTCCAATGGGGTTTGAGAAGGAGAAGAGGATGCAAGGAGTACACAATTGAGATTCTCTCCCACTGTCTTTTCTTTTTCTCTCTCCCTTCCGTTTCTCTCTGCCGCCATCTGTTAATCTACAGCCTCTTTCCACCCCCCCAACCCCATCAAATCTTCTCATACACTACCTTCCCTTTCTTTTTGCACTCGGCATCTTCCTCCTTTCTCACCCTCACTGCCCCTGAAATCCTCCTATAACCCCTTTCAGCATTTTCTTCTGCCCTCCATTAGTTTCTTCCTCACTTTATTTATTCCCTCTCTCTTCCCACTTCTCACTCTCTCTCCAACCCCACTTACTTGCGTATGCTCTGAGACAGGGAGGTCTGTCTGTGAAAGGCTGCCCTCCTGTCCCCAACAGAGTGACCACCACCACCATCAGCACCACTGTCAGACAGAGGACTGGCCTGCTGCTGGCTCTCACTCTTCTTCAGGGACGAACGCAGGGGCTGGACAGAGGGACAGGGGAAAGAGCAGAGAGTCAGTATACAGGTAGGCTTACTGAGTATTATCCTAGCTCAGAGAGTCAGTATAAAAGGTAGGCTTACTGAGTATTATCCTAGCTCAGAGAGTCAGTATAAAAGGTAGGCTTACTGAGTATTATCCTAGCTCAGAGAGTCAGTATACAGGTAGGCTTACTGAGTATTATCCTAGCTCAGAGAGTCAGTATACAGGTAGGCTTACTGAGTATTATCCTAGCTCAGAGAGTCAGTATAAATGTAGGCTTACTGAGTATTATCCTAGCTCAGAGAGTCAGTATACAGGTAGGCTTACTGAGTATTATCCTAGCTCAGAGAGTCAGTATAAATGTAGGCTTACTGAGTATTATCCTAGCTCAGAGAGTCAGTATAAATGTAGGCTTACTGAGTATTATCCTAGCTCAGAGAGTCAGTATACAGGTAGGCTTACTGAGTATTATCCTAGCTCAGAGAGTCAGTATAAATGTAGGCTTACTGAGTATTATCCTAGCTCAGAGAGCCAGTATACAGGTAGGCTTACTGAGTATTATCCTAGCTCAGAGAGTCAGTATACAGGTAGGCTTACTGAGTATTATCCTAGCTCAGAGAGTCAGTATACAGGTAGGCCTACTGAGTATAATCCTAGCTCAGAGAGTCAGTATAAAAGGTAGGCTTACTGAGTATTATCCTAGCTCAGAGAGCCAGTATACAGGTAGGCTTACTGAGTATTATCCTAGCTCAGAGAGTCAGTATACATGTAGGCTTACTGAGTATTATCCTAGCTCAGAGTCAGTATACAGGTAGGCTTACTGAGTATTATCCTAGCTCAGAGAGTCAGTATAAATGTAGGCTTACTGAGTATTATCCTAGCTCAGAGAGTCAGTATACATGTAGGCTTACTGAGTATTATCCTAGCTCAGAGAGTCAGTATACAGGTAGGCTTACTGAGTATTATCCTAGCTCAGAGAGTCAGTATAAAGGTAGGCTTACTGAGTATTATCCTAGCTCAGAGAGTCAGTATAAATGTAGGCTTACTGAGTATTATCCTAGCTCAGAGAGTCAGTATACATGTAGGCTTACTGAGTATTATCCTAGCTCAGAGAGTCAGTATACAGGTAGGCTTACTGAGTATTATCCTAGCTCAGAGAGTCAGTATAAAGGTAGGCTTACTGAGTATTATCCTAACTCAGAGAGTCAGTATAAAAGGTAGGCTTACTGAGTATTATGCTAGCTCAGAGAGTCAGTATAAAGGTAGGCTTACTGAGTATTATCCTAGCTCAGATAGTCAGTATAAATGTAGGCTTACTGAGTATTATCATAGCTCAGAGAGTCAGTATACAGGTAGGCTTACTGAGTATTATCCTAGCTCAGAGAGTCAGTATAAAGGTAGGCTTACTGAGTATTATCCTAACTCAGAGAGTCAGTATAAAAGGTAGGCTTACTGAGTATTATGCTAGCTCAGAGAGTCAGTATAAAGGTAGGCTTACTGAGTATTATCCTAGCTCAGAGAGTCAGTATAAATGTAGGCTTACTGAGTATTATCCTAGCTCAGATAGTCAGTATAAATGTAGGCTTACTGAGTATTATCCTAGCTCAGAGAGTCAGTATACAGGTAGGCTTACTGAGTATTATCCTAGCTCAGAGAGTCAGTATAAATGTAGGCTTACTGAGTATTATCCTAGCTCAGAGAGTCAGTATAAATGTAGGCTTACTGAGTATTATCCTAGCTCAGAGAGTCAGTATAAAAGGCTGGCTTACTGAGTATTATCCTAGCTCAGAGAGTCAGTATACAGGTAGGCTTACTGAGTATTATCCTAGCTCAGAGAGTCAGTATAAATGTAGGCTTACTGAGTATTATCCTAGCTCAGAGAGTCAGTATAAATGTAGGCTTACTGAGTATTATCCTAGCTCAGAAAGTCAGTATAAATGTAGGCTTACTGAGTATTATCCTAGCTCAGAGAGTCAGTATAAAGGTAGGCTTACTGAGTATTATCCTAGCTCAGAGAGTCAGTATACAGGTAGGCTTACTGAGTATTATCCTAGCTCAGAGAGTCAGTATAAATGTAGGCTTACTGAGTATTATCCTAGCTCAGAGAGTCAGTATAAATGTAGGCTTACTGAGTATTATCCTAGCTCAGAGAGTCAGTATACAGGTAGGCTTACTGAGTATTATCCTAGCTCAGAGAGTCAGTATAAATGTAGGCTTACTGAGTATTATCCTAGCTCAGAGAGCCAGTATACAGGTAGGCTTACTGAGTATTATCCTAGCTCAGAGAGTCAGTATACAGGTAGGCTTACTGAGTATTATCCTAGCTCAGAGAGTCCGTATACAGGTAGGCCTACTGAGTATAATCCTAGCTCAGAGAGTCAGTATAAAAGGTAGGCTTACTGAGTATTATCCTAGCTCAGAGAGCCAGTATACAGGTAGGCTTACTGAGTATTATCCTAGCTCAGAGAGTCAGTATACATGTAGGCTTACTGAGTATTATCCTAGCTCAGAGTCAGTATACAGGTAGGCTTACTGAGTATTATCCTAGCTCAGAGAGTCAGTATAAATGTAGGCTTACTGAGTATTATCCTAGCTCAGAGAGTCAGTATACAGGTAGGCCTACTGAGTATAATTCTAGCTCAGAGAGTCAGTATAAAAGGTAGGCTTACTGAGTATTATCCTAGCTCAGAGAGTCAGTATACATGTAGGCTTACTGAGTATTATCCTAGCTCAGAGAGTCAGTATACAGGTAGGCTTACTGAGTATTATCCTAGCTCAGAGAGTCAGTATAAAGGTAGGCTTACTGAGTATTATCCTAACTCAGAGAGTCAGTATAAAAGGTAGGCTTACTGAGTATTATGCTAGCTCAGAGAGTCAGTATAAAGGTAGGCTTACTGAGTATTATCCTAGCTCAGATAGTCAGTATAAATGTAGGCTTACTGAGTATTATCCTAGCTCAGAGAGTCAGTATACAGGTAGGCTTACTGAGTATTATCCTAGCTCAGAGAGTCAGTATAAAGGTAGGCTTACTGAGTATTATCCTAACTCAGAGAGTCAGTATAAAAGGTAGGCTTACTGAGTATTATGCTAGCTCAGAGAGTCAGTATAAAGGTAGGCTTACTGAGTATTATCCTAGCTCAGAGAGTCAGTATAAATGTAGGCTTACTGAGTATTATCCTAGCTCAGATAGTCAGTATAAATGTAGGCTTACTGAGTATTATCCTAGCTCAGAGAGTCAGTATACAGGTAGGCTTACTGAGTATTATCCTAGCTCAGAGAGTCAGTATAAATGTAGGCTTACTGAGTATTATCCTAGCTCAGAGAGTCAGTATAAATGTAGGCTTACTGAGTATTATCCTAGCTCAGAGAGTCAGTATAAAAGGCTGGCTTACTGAGTATTATCCTAGCTCAGAGAGTCAGTATACAGGTAGGCTTACTGAGTATTATCCTAGCTCAGAGAGTCAGTATAAATGTAGGCTTACTGAGTATTATCCTAGCTCAGAGAGTCAGTATAAATGTAGGCTTACTGAGTATTATCCTAGCTCAGAAAGTCAGTATAAATGTAGGCTTACTGAGTATTATCCTAGCTCAGAGAGTCAGTATAAAGGTAGGCTTACTGAGTATTATCCTAGCTCAGAGAGTCAGTATAAAGGTAGGCTTACTGAGTATTATCCTAGCTCAGAGAGTCAGTATAAATGTAGGCTTACTGAGTATTATCCTAGCTCAGAGAGTCAGTATAAATGTAGGCTTACTGAGTATTATCCTAGCTCAGAGCGTCAGTATAAATGTAGGCTTACTGAGTATTATCCTAGCTCAGAGAGTCAGTATACAGGTAGGCTTACTGAGTATTATCCTAGCTCAGAGAGCCAGTATACAGGTAGACTTACTGAGTATTATCCTAGCTCAGAGAGTCAGTATACAGGTAGGCTTACTGAGTATTATCCTAGCTCAGAGAGTCAGTATACAGGTAGGCTTACTGAGTATTATCCTAGCTCAGAGCGTCAGTATAAATGTAGGCTTACTGAGTATTATCCTAGCTCAGAGAGTCAGTATACAGGTAGGCCTACTGAGTATTATCCTAGCTCAGAGAGTCAGTATAAAGGTAGGCTTAGTGAGTATTATCCTAGCTCAGAGAGTCAGTATAAAAGGTAGGCTTACTGAGTATTATCCTAGCTCAGAGAGTCAGTATAAAGGTAGGCTTACTGAGTATTATCCTAGCTCAGAGAGTCAGTATACCGCAAGCCATGAAAGTAAAGGGTACTTGAAATGGATTGGCTGAATATAGATGGAATTCACACTATCACTGGTATACTACTGGGCTAAATCTTCACTTGTGGTGTGTGAATCATTTGAAGATTGTGTAAATCGTGCATTGTTGTCAATGGAACATTTGGACGGAAATGCGTGTTAAGTGCATGATTGTTGTGTTATGATTCAGTCAACAGCGTTCCATTGACTGTAGTGATTACAACTATCCGGTTTAGCTCACAGAAGTGTAAGAATGGCAAAGTAAGGAGTTATTTTTCTAAGACTGCAGCAAAATGCATAAATCATTTTTTTTTTTACAAACATACGAGTGATACTAGGGAAACACCAGAACATCCTAAAGCTTAATCATTTGTTCCATTGCAATGTTATTTCATTTTGTATTGCATGTTCTTTCAAAGCCCATTCATGTCTTGAAAGGCGACTTGGCTAACGACTTGTGGAGTCAACGTATTGAGTATTGTGAGAGACATGTGAGCTGCCTGTGTGTCAGCCAGCAGGGGGTGTGCTTAGCTAGCCAGCCTGCCACCAGAGGCTCTTTGTTGGGGAAACCCCCTGTGTATTGACAGTGCACACACATACGTTCTCACACATGCACTCTCCCTCACACACTCACCCACCCACCGTCCCCCACACACACCCTCCCTCATCCCGTTCCTACACACCCTCTCTGCAGGCAGACTCCTAACACTGATGACTTTTGACAAGTCATTTTGCAGGGAGTTCTTCATGCGTGATGGAGCAGATTGTTTTGGGCAAAATAACCACTTCATCTGAAGGAGTCCCCTGGGGTGCACCAATCCAGCCAGACAGAGACAGTGAAGAGATGTGAGTTAACCAGGAAAATGGATACATGTACCCAAAAACTAGCTAATGTGACTACATTAGACCAGATTCGCTTCAAATGGCCGTTTAATGGGTATTATAGGGTGGACAAAAATCTGGATTTTGGGGGCAATTTTGTTCAGTTAAAAAAAAAAAAAACTGGCCCTATTTATGAAGCCCAAAATGTAAAGACAGGAATGTTAACAGGGCATATCTCAGCTTTGCTATAGAGTAGCTAGTCATGAGTGACCGTGCAACACTAGCATGAGTGGGGGGGGCTAATTGAGATATGGCTGGCCCAGTGCCCATAGACACTAGCAGCTGTCCCAAATGCCAGACTTCCCCCAATGAAATGACATACTGTATATGAAGGCAAGGAAGATAGTATTCTCCTCTATAGAAAAAAGGTTTTCAGTTGGGGGGCTGAAACTCCCGAATATACTACCAACTGTAAAAGTTTGCTTGCCAATTCTTCCCTTTCCTATTGAAATGGCCTTCATCAGGGCATCAACTGCCATTTTCCAAGTACAGACCATGTTTCCATAAAGAGGGGTCAAATGGAAAGATCAGGTCAAAGGGGTACCTGCTTGACCGTTTCATCTCCCTCTTCAACCCTCTCTTCTTCCTCTGGCGCAGGGATGGCTATGACCAGGCTGGGCGGCTTCTTGCTCTTCAACCGGCTGTCTGATTGGCTGCCGTTAGGTGGTGGCTCCCCCCCTTCCTGTGACGCCATCCTATCTGAGTTCTGAGGGCAAACGAAAGTCAAATTGATTAATGGCATGTTTGAGATGGAATCTTCAAACTTGCATTTCTGATTTCTTTCTTCCCTCTAAAAGAGATGTGAAACCAGCTGTGACCCTTTCTTTCCTCACTCATGTCACCTCTATTTCTCAGTAGCCTTCAACTTCCACTTTCATTCTCAACTTGCGCAAATGTGGTTCCATTTACAAAGACAAGACTGACCTACTCAGACACGTCCTACTGAAAAGACAAACAACACCGACAGGCACTTTGAACCATTCAGGAACTATCTGAAGTAGCTACTTTAACAAACATATTAGCCAAATGACAAATTACTAGAGGAACTCCTATCTGCAAACAAGAAGTACACATTGCCCTGCTGAAATAACCTTTCACATGTGAAGAGGGAAGGGAAACCACTGGATTTGAATACCACCCTTTTTGTTGAAGCGTCATTTTCCATGTAAAAGATAAACCATAAAAAACAAAAGTAGCCCGCCACAGCACACACGAATGCAGCTCACTCTAACTCCAGCGGTCCCAACACCATAAAACACAATACATGGACATCTCCATCTAACTTTCCTCAGAACCCTACAGATGTAGGCTAAACAATATATACTGTACGTGCGCATTGGGCAATGCTACTGTGTCTTAAATACACACGCTATATGTAGACTGGGTCAGTGGGTCAAGCTGGAAAGAAATCCTAATAGATAACTCCGTCACAACAGAGGCATAACCCGAGTCTCATTCCCCAGGGTAGCGTTCATTAGACACCAAACAGGGAGGGACTACCAGGTTTAGGCCAATAAGAAACACTCATTCTTGTTTTCTGTTGCAAAGCGTTTTCCTTTTCCGTGCCCTAATGAACAAGACCCAGCAATGTGAGGGAATAGGAGCCTGGCCAAGCCCCACTCTTGGGTAACAGTCGCTGACCGGCACAACGTAAACAATATCCATATTACTGGGGCCCAGTAGGTCCCAAGAGAGAAACCTGCCTTTTCCACGACATACATAACAATATCTATTGAAGGAAATCATTGACTGCCTGCCCAAGCAGATATGCATTAGAAAAACAGCAGGTGTTTTTTCCATGTTAGTTTGATGCGATCCTGGACGAGACCCCATAAATCAGTTACATTAGCAACCCTGTGCGTTAGCAACCCTTCTATGCAATTTAGTAACGTCACACAAAACACTTGTCGGTCTACTAGTAGCATCATTCTTACTTGACATGCAGTTACTTAAAGGGTTCTCGTGGGCTGCTACACTGAATGACTTAGCAATAGGTTTTCTGTAGGGGCGGTGACCTCGTCTGTAGGACGCCAGCCAGGCATTGGATAGAAGCATCGTGGTAGGAGCTTGAATGAACGCATGGCATCAGGTTAAGTTGAGACTGAGGTGACTGAGACAATAGCTTGTTACTTGGCAGTGCTAGTGGGGGTGTAGGCTGCAACATGTCATTCATAGAAAGCACCCACTGGGACACTTTGTTTTACAGAGAGAGAGAAAGAGAGATATCGCTAGCATTAAAATTCTATCTACATATACTCCCCTACGTATTTATTTGGTATACATATACTGCCAAGCCATGTGCGCAGGAAGACCATTCATGAAGTGTTTACATACAGTACCACCATGCAACAACTATCTCTGAAAGCCACCCCGAGTCCCTCATCTCTAAATGAGATGCTACTTGAGGACCAAAATAAGTCAACTTTTGTGTTTACCCTCGATGATTCTTAAATCAAGTGCATCATTGTGTAGGTGTACCTTTAAATGATCAAATAAACTAAAACTCAACTAAAAAGACATTCAGTATCAGTGCATACATAGGCAAACCTTCCTTATCTGCTCAAGGCCACAACCATAATCATGCCTTCCTGTCCCCAGCTTCAAGTCTCCATTAGAAATCATCATCGGCCTCTGGACCCACTCGGAGCTCAATTAGTCCTCACTCTTCAGTTTTTTTTTTTAACTGTGTCATTGTATATTTCCATAGGCAAGTGCAGGCAAGATTGCAATATTCCTATAGCGGTATTCTCCCTGGCCATACGTGTCCATTATAGATCTAGTCAAGGTCTTGAAGCCTTGGAGTTGCGATACATCGATAGGAAAAAAAGGGCCTTGGTGTCAGCGTCAAGGAAATCGGACACCATTCAAGTCAATGGCAATCAAATCTGTGGCTGTGGGAGCAGAATAGTACGGAGAGTGGTTGGGGGATGGGAGAACTCTTATATGTTCCTATGGGACCCGGGTCAGGCCCACACCCTCACACATAATGAAATATCCAAGGCTTTCACTAATGGAGGGGTTTTAACAGTGTGGTGCCGTGCTTTAGTGGCAGACACTTACAAACCGCACAGTCTGTCAATGTGGAGAACGCTTTTATCGTTTCCATCGGGAGACTGTCAAGGAGTGAGTCAGGGTGTTGTTGTTTTGATAGAGTGGAGAAAGAGAGATCAGTCTCATTGTTGATATTGTCTCATTGGGAGTCTCATTCTAAATGCACGGGCCTACGGAAATAATATTCTGCTGGTCTGTAATCTGCATACTTGATTGCCTATCTTTATGTATATCCTTGTGATATTAATCCTATATCTTCATCCATATCTTAACAATTATAAGTCAATCAGTATCAATAGCATCCATAACAGATAATATAGGGTGGGGAACCAGGATAGCCAAAACTCAAAGGGCTTTGAAATTGCTCACTGAGTTACCCCGTTGATGACAAAGGGTTTTGCTCCATGAATTAGACCCATACATACCTATGTGACTGCTAGCATGAACAACAGTCAACACCTATTCTAAGCCAATAAGATAACAATAGCCTGGTTGTCTTGCCAACATATCTTGGACAGGATAACAATAGGTCAATGACCTGCGATGTGGGTTGGCTTTTCTATAAAATTGTGGCGTCAGTTTTTTCCCCCTCCACAGCCAAAATACATTTCAGATTCCCGAGCAACATAGAGGTGATTTACAGGCACTACTGGAACATTGCACATCATCATCTTCAGTCCCCCAGGGAAAACACAGCTCCAGGACTTTGATTTCCTCACAGGGGGGGGACTTTTGTGTTGTTGTACATTCAGATGACTGAACGTGTAGCCAATCATTAAAGAGGGAGAGTGAAAAACATAGTAACTACTAGCTGGTGGAATAAGGGTATGTTTCCAATGATCAATACTGAACATTTCTGATAATTATTAACTTAGTCCAGAGGGAGTCTAACTCACACGGTAGTCTGGGAACAGCAGTGACAACACAGCCCAAGGCTTCCACACTAACTCCCAGCACACGGAGCACAGTACTGTAGATTGTTAGTTCCCAGTCTCTCACTCTCTCTCTGCCAATCAAATATCCTAAGTGAGTGAGAACTCAGTGTCACAGTAGTCTTGGAAGAGAAACTGTGACAACACAGCTCATGATGATAGACATTGAGTGTACAAAACATTAAGAATACCTTCCTAATATTGAGTTGCACCCCCCACCCCTTTTGTCCTCAGAACAGCCTCAATTCGTTGGGGCATGGACTCCACTAGGACGCTGACCCACGTTGACTCCAATACTTCCCACAGTTGGGTGGTGGACCATTCTTGATACACACAGAAACTGTTGATTGTGAAAAACCCAGCAGTGTTGCTGTTCTTGGCACAAACCGGTGCGCCTAGCACCTACTACCATACCACACTAAAAATCTTTGTATTTCCCATTCACCCTCTGAATGACACACATACACAATCCATGTCTCAAGGCTTTAAAATCATTTTTTTGACCTGTCTCCTCCCCTTCATCTACACTGATTGAAGTGCATTTAACAAATGACATCAATAAGGGATCATAGCTTTCACCTGGTCAGTCGGTCATGGAAAGAGCAGGTGTTCTTAATGTTTTGTACACACTAATTTCAAGTCCCAACCCAGTCACACATCTCAGTAGTGAGTCACAAACGTGTAGTGACATACCCAGGGTGACAACCAGTGCTCCTATCACATGACTAATATAGCACTAGCTCCCACACTCAGTCTCTCTCTCTCTCCACCCGCTCTCTGTGTACTTCAAGCCACTCAAGAAATCTAAACTATTGGGGCCAGTGTTGAGAGTGGGGCTCTTGAAGATGTCATGACTGCGAGCAGGGTCCTTTTCATTAGGACACACACCAGAATACATTTAGCAACTGAAAACTAAAATGACAGTTTCTTATAGGACAAGCACCAGGTAGTTCCTCCCTGTTTCAGTCTGGTTTCTTTTGTTTGGTGCCTACTGAACATGACCCTGGCCTTAAGTCATTAGCGTCAATGCTACATTTCCATACTTGGTGTTTGGTGCCACTGTGTGTTCCTGTACAAGTGTGTGCGAGTGTGTGTCCTCCTGCGAAAGTGCGTTACTGTCACTAAGCCACTATAGCCCACAGAGTGCTGCTGTTGCATGTTAGCATGACGCCAAGCACAACTGCTACCTCACACCATAGCCCTGGACACAGGCAGACAGGAATGTGCTGGTTCAGAAATGCCTAGGTTTGGTTGCCCCCGGTGATAGCTAGTTACAGTTAGAAGTGGTAATGGCCTAGACCCCAGTTCCCAAACATAGACAAAGGCAAGGGCAGTCGGTGTCATGTTTCACTTTCTGTCATAGGATTCAATGTTGAACATGTCAACCCAAGTGCAGTATAGCCCGGGTGAGTTGATCTACAGTACCAGTCAAAAGTTGACACACCTTCTCATTCCAGGGTTTTTCTTTATCTGTGCTATCAAAACTATGAATTAACACACATGAAATCATGTAGTATCCAAAAAAGTGTCAAAACATATTTTAGATTCTTCAAAGTAGCCACCCTTTGTCTTGATGACAGCTTTGCACACGCTTTGCAATTCTCTCAACCAGCTTCATGACTTAGTCACCTGGAATGCATTTCAGTTAACAGGTGTGCATTGTTAAAAGTTCATTTGTGGAATTTCTTTCCTTCTTTATCAGTTTGAGCCAATCAGTTGTGTTGTGACAAGATAGGGGTGGTATACAGAAGATAGCCCTATTTGGTAAAAGACCAAGCCCAAATTATGGCAAAAACAGGTCAAATAAGCAAAGAGAAACAACAGTCCATCATTACTTTAAGCCATGAAGGTCAGTCACTGCTGAAAATTTCAAGAACTTTGGAAGTTTCTTCAAGTGCAGTCGCAAAAACCATCAAGCACTATGATGAAACAGGCTCTCATGCGGACCGCCACAGGAAAGGAAGACCAAGAGTTACCAGCCTCAGATTGCAGCCCAAATAAATGCTTCACAGAGCTCAAGTAACAGACATCTCAACATCAACTGTTCAGAGGAGACTGCGTCAATCAGGCCTTCATGTTCAAATTGCTGCAAAGAAACAACTACTAAAGGACACCAATAATAAGAAGAGACTTGCTTGGGCCAAAAAACATGTGCAATGAACATTAGACCGGTGGAAATCGGTCCATTGCTCTGATGAGTCCAAATGTGAGATTTTTGGTTCCAACCACCGTGTCTTTGTGAGACGCAGAGTAGGTGAACGGATGATCTCTGCATGTGTGGTTCCCACCGTGAAGCATGGAGGAGGTGTGATGGTGCTTTGCTGGTGACACGGTCAATGATTTATTTAGAATTCAAGGCACATTTAACCAGCATGGCTACCAGAGCACTCTGCAGCAATACGCCATCCCATCTGGTTTGCTCTTAGTGGGACCATCATTTGTTTTTTGTAACAGGACAATGACCCAAAACACACCTCCAGGCTGTGTAAAAGCTATTTGGAGGAAAGTGATGGTGCTGCATCAGATGACCTGGCCTCCATAATCACCCGACCTCAACCCAATTGAGATGAGTTGGATTGCAGAGTGAAGGAAAAGCAGCCAACAAGTGCTCAGCAACTCCTTCAAGACCGTTGGAAAAGTATTCCTCATTAAGCTGGTTGAGAGAATGCCAAGAGTGTGCAAAGCTGTCATCAAGGCAAAGGGTGGCCACTTCAAAGAATCTCAAAATATACAATATATTTTGATTTGTTTAACACTTTTTTGGTTACTACATGATTCAATATGTTTTGTTTCAGCGTTTTGATGTCTTCACTATTATTCTACAATGTAGAAAATAGTAAATATAAAGAAAAACCATTGAATGAGTAGGTGTGTCCTAACCTTTGACTTGCACTGTACATGGCTACATGCTTAAGTGCGTCAACTGCCAATTAACCTTCCTTTGTGTTCTACGCGAACACTCTCTAAGACTAGATACCAGGAGTTTCACTTGTTGCTGTGAAATACATGACAACATCCACTGAAGAATATAGTGTAGCTTCAATGGCATCTTGTGCAGAGCTGTACAGTACAGATGCTCAGCATTCTCAGTTGTACAATGCATCCAACATTCTACATCACTGCTTCAATGTGAACACGAACTCCTGACACACAATGTATACATTTCAAAGTGCACAGCTGTTTCAAACAAATAACATAAATGAAACCAGTTAAATACCGTATCACCACATATTTTCTCAATTGACATAATTGTCACACATTTGGAGCTGTGGAACAGCATTCACATGTACTGCTCGACTCGCCTCCAGAAACGGGCGTTGCCTGACGATCCGTCTCTGTTATCTCCAACCACTCACAGCAGGTCGAAAGAGTAATCATCCTTCAGATGACTGCCTCATCACCACATCCTGTGACCAGCAACATCTTCTCTACCACCCTGATTAATGCAACCTGAAAGAGCATTTGAACCACAAGTCAGAACCTAAACTCTGCAAAAAAAATAAACGTCCTTTCACTGTCAATCGCGTTTATTTTCAGCAAACTTACCATGTGTAAATAGTTGTATGAACATAAGATTCAAACACTGAGACATAAACTGAAAAAGTTCCACAGACGTGACTAACAGAAATTGAATAATGAGTCCCTGAACAAAGGGGGGGTCAAAATCAAAAGTAAGTCAGTATCTGTGAATATTGAAGACTCATGTTAAAGGAACCACCAGCTTTCATGCGTTCTCATGTTCTGAGCAAGGAACTTAAACATTAGCGTTTATACATGGCACATATTGCACTTTTACTTTCTTCAACACTGTTTTTGCATTATTTAAACCAAATTGAACATGTTTCATTATTTATTTGAGACTAAATTGATTTTATTTATGTAGTATATTAAGTTAAAATAAAAGTGTTCATTGTTAGCCTCCCGGGTGGCGCAGTGGTACTCCCGGGTGGCGCTGTACTGCAGCGCCAGCTGTGCCATCAGAGTCCCTGGGTTCGCGCCCAGGCTCTGTCGTAACTGGCCGCGACCGGGAGGTCCGTGGGGCGATGCACAATTGGCCTAGCGTCGCCCGGGTTAGGGAGGGCTTGGTCGGTAGGGGTGTCCTTGTCTCATCGCGCACCAGCGACTCCTGTGGCGGGCTGGGCGCAGTGCGCGCTAGCCAAGGTGGCCAGGTGCACGGTGTTTCCTCCGGCGCATTGGTGCGGCTGGCTTCTGGGTTGGATGCGCACTGTGTTAAGAAGCAGTGCGGCTTGGTTGGGTTGTGTATCGGAGGACGCATGACTTTCAACCTTCGTCTCTCCCGAGCCCGTACGGGAGTTGTAGCGATGAGACAAGATAGTAGCTACTACAACAATTGGATACCACGAAATTGGGGAGAAAAATGGGTAAAATTTAAAAAATTAAATAAAATTAAAAAGTGTTCATTGTTCATTCAGTATGTTGAAATATATATATAAAAAAATATGAAAAATAAAATAAAAATTTATTTATTTTAAAATCACCCGATTAATTGGTATCGACTTTTTTTGGTCCTCCAGTAATTGGTATCGGTTTTGAAAAATCATTAATCGGTTGACCTCTAGTAATGACATTGCTCAAAGGGTTAGTTCTTTCCTTGTGATCAAATAGTTGAAGAAGTTTTGTTGAAAAACACAGTAGTATGGCAGGTCATCTGAACTCAAAGCTATGAGACACTCTGTCAATTTAAGCAATTGAAAGCTTCTCAGAGAAACTAGAGAATTCTTGTGAGAGATTCGTCACAGTATTCTTGGTTAGTGTTCTACTGTAGCTGGAGGGGAAATGTGTATTCCATAACAAACCGAATCTGCACTTCCCAGAGCATGCATGCAGGTCCAAACATGCATGGCAGAAAGCTTACCACAAGTATCACAGCTCCAACACCCCTAGCTGCCTTCAAGGGCCGTGAATGTTTTGAATACAGACACCAAACTCAACAGGGCTACCTTTCAAACAAGATCCAACATGGACAGTGCTGATATTTTCCAGTTACACGGCATGTCATGCATTTTGGCTTGTCGTGGGTGTAACCACATTAGAGAGCAGTACAGCACAAGAAGGAAGTCAGCCAGCTAGACAGCCAGCCTCCAGCCTGTGGAATGAGTCTATGGCTCACTCAGAGGATGAGAGCGATCTGAAGAAGACTCAGCGGGATACTACGAATCTGTGACACACATTACGCCAATATTCACAGAGATTTTAAGTCAGATCCCTTTCTGGATCAGCACACATCGATTAGAAAATGGATGAAGATTTGAACTTCTGATGCTCTGATGTTTATGAGAATCAAAGTTAATATGTCGAAGTGCCACTACCAGAGCAGCCTTGCGTCCTTTCAGGTTGAGGTTTAGGTCCTTTTCCTATGTCGTGTCGAAGCAAAAGTTGATGTGTCAGACAGTATGGAAGCTGAATTTGCATATGTTGTCATTACCATGACGTAGCAGGAAAAAAAATCCAATTGTCATTACCATGAAGTAGCGGGAAAAAATCCCAGTGAGCCCAGAGATACTATTGGGAAGAGGCATGTCCCTAAGAGAGACTCAAGGCTCTGCTTTCTGACAAGCATGTTGTGGCACAACAGCTGAGAACTGGAGCTGAAACCTAGGAGGGGCAGGGGGATTGCAAGCATGACTCAATAGAATCCAATGGGGAGGAAAGACAGAATGGACGACTGTAGGCCTGAATGGTCATTATCCAGTTTCCATCCAACCATTTCATGCTGATTTAATTACCTGGCGCATGGGGGGAAAAAAGTCACGACCGGGCTGATGGAAACAGGAAATGGCAGGACAATTTTATAAATGTCGACAAACAATTTGTTCGTTCTACATGGTCTAGGATCTTTTTGTGTCTGTAAAATGTATTATGCTAGCAATGGCTGTGGAAACACCTTCATGATCAAATATTATATAAATGACAAGGTAGGGGTGGTATACAGAAGAAAGTCCTATTTGGTAAAAGACAAAGTGTAAATAATGGCAAGAACAGTTCAAATAAGCAAAGAGAAATGACAGGCCATCATTAATTTAAGACATGAAGGTCAGTCAATCCAGAATATTAAGAATTTTCAAAGTTTCTTCAAGTGTAGTCGCAAAAAAACATCAAGCACTATAATGAAACTGGCTCGCATAAGGACCGCCACAGGAATGGAAGACACAGAGTTACCTCTGCTACAGAGGATAAGTTCATTAGAGAGTTACCAGCCTCAGAAACTGCAGCTCAAATAAATGCTTCGCAGAGGTCAAGTAACAGACACATCTCAACATCAACTGTTCAGAGGAGACTGTGTGCATCAGGCCGTCATGGTCGAATTGCTGCAAAGAAACCACTACTAAAGAACACCAATAAGAAGAGACTTGCTTGGGCCAAGAAACACGAGCAATGGACATTAGACCGGTGAAAGTCTGTCCTTTGGTCTGACGAATCCAAATGTGAGATTTTTGGTTCCAACCGCCATGTCTTTGTGAGATGCAGAGTAGGTGAACAGATGATCTCAGCATGTGTGGTTCCCACCGTGAAGCATGGAGGAGGTGGTGTGATGGTGCTTTGCTGGTGACACGGTCAGTGATTTATTTAGAATTCAAGGCACACTTAACCAGCATGGCTACCAGAGCATTCTGCAGCGATATGGCATACCATCATCTGTTTTGCTCTTAGTGGGACTATAATTTGCTTTTCAACAGGACAATGACCCAAAACACATCTCCAGGCTGTGTAAGGGCTATTTGACCAAGGAGAGTGATTGAGTAGTGCATAAGATGACCTGGCCTCCACAATCACCCGACCTCGACCAAATTGAGATGGTTTGGAATGAGTGAAGGAAAGGCAGCCAACAAGTGCTCAGCATATGTGGGAACTCCTTCAAGACTGTTGGAAAAGCATTCCTCATAAAGCTGGTTGAGAGAGGCTGCTGCCTATATACAGACTTGAAATCACTGGCCACTCTATACCGCTCTGACATTGCTCGTCCATATATTCTTAATTACATTCCTTGATTTGTGTATATGTTGTGACATTTGTTTATATTACTTGTTAGACATTACTGCACTGTCAGAGCTAGAAATACAAACATTTGAGAATGCCAAGAGAGTGCAAAGCTGTCATCAAGACAAAGGGTGGCTACTTTGAAGAATATAAAATATATTTTGATTTGTTTAACACTTTTTTGGTTACCACATGATATTTGATAGTTTTGATGTCTTCACTATTATTCTACAATGTAGAAATTAAGAAAAACCCTTGAATGAGTAGGTGTCCAAACTTTGGACTGGTACTGTACACACACACACACACATTAGGAAAGTATTCACACTGACCTTTTCCACATTTTGTTCCAACATTCTGAAATGGATTAAATAGTGTTTTTCCCAAATTAATCTACACACAATACCCCATAATGACAAAGCAAAGAGAAGTTTTTAGAATTTATTAAGAAGAAGAAACTGAAAAATTACAATTACTTATGTATTCAGACCCTTTACTCAGTATTTTGTGGAAGCAACTTTGGCAGCATATAGCCTGGAGTCTTCTTGGGTATGACGCGAACATCTTGGCACACCTGTATTTGGGGAGTTTGTCCCATTCTTCTCTGCAGATCCTCTCAAGCTCTGTCAGGTTGGATGGGTGCGTCGCTGCACAGCTACTGGTCTCTCCAGAGATGTTTGATCGGGCTTCAAGTTTGGGCTCTGGCTGGGCCACTCAAGGACTTGTCCCAAAGCCACTCCTGCGTTGTCCTGGCTGTGTGCTTAGGGCTGTTGTCCTGTTGGAAGGTGAACCTTTACCACAGTCCGAGGTCCTGAGCAGGTTTTCATCAAAGATCTCTCTGTACTTTACTCTATTCTTTGCCTCAATCCTGACTAGTCTCCCAGTCCCTGCCGATGAAAAACATCCCCACAACATGATGCTGCCACCACCATGCTTCACCGTGGGGATGGTGCCAGGTTTCCTCCAGACATGACGCTGGGCATTCAGGCCAAAGAGTTCAATCTTTAGTTTCATCAGACCAGAGAATCTTCTTTCTCATGGTCTGAGAGTCTTTAGGTGCCTTTTGGCAAACTCCAAGCGGGCTGACATGTACCTTTTACTGAGGAGTGATTGGCCTGATTAGTGGAGTGCTGCAGAGATGGGAGAACCTTCCAGAAGGACTACCATCTCCACAGATGAACCCTGTAGCTCTGTCAGAGTGACCATTGGGTTCATGGTCACCTCCCTATCCAAGGCCCTTCTCCCCCAATTGCTCAGTTTGGCCGGCCAGCCAGCTCTTGGAAGAATATTGGTGGTTCCAAACTTCTTCCATGTAAGAATGATGGAGGCCACTGTGTTCTTGGGGACCTTCGATGCTGCAAACATTTTTTGGTACCCTTCCCCAGATCTGTGCCTCAACACAATCTTGTCTCGGAGCTCTACGGACAATTCCTTCAACCTCATGGCTTGGTTTTTGCTCAGACTTGCACTGTCAATTGTGGGACCTTATATAGACAGGTGTGCACCTTGAATTTACCACAGGTGAACTCCAATCAAGTTGTAGAAACATCTCAAGGATGATCAATGAAACAGGATGCACCTGATCTCAATCTTGAGTCTCATAGCAAAGGGCGTGAATACTTATGTAAATAAGGTATGTTTTTATTTTATACATTTGCAAAATGTTCTAAAAACCTGTTTTGGCTTTGTCATTATGGCTTATTGCGTGTAGATTTACGAGGAAAATGTTTTATTTAATCAATTTCAGAATAAGATTGTAACGTAACAAAATGTGGAAAAAGTCAAGGGGTCTGCATACTTTCCGAATGCACTGCATTTAAATAACCATCATAACGAAGTAAACCTGGAATTACACAATGATATGTTGTGTGGTCCTCCCACTATGACTCAGGAAAGCACACAGTTTATTAGGCTACCGATTAAATACTGTAAATTACTGAACTTCACAAGGTGGTGAAAGTGCACCAACTACCATCTCTGAGCTCGATGCTCCTTTTCAATAAATATCAACTGTCTTATATTGATGACAAGATGATCTATGCTTGGCTGCCGTTTAACAGATAAAAATAATCTTGCTCTGATCCATAATAATCTCATCATGTAGGTAGCCTACCTGCACTGTATGAACAAGCTGTTGGCTAGAGCACACAAGCCAAGACCAGAGTGGGTAACATAACGCAACAGTTTGTGTCAAAACCATCAGTAGAGTTGAATATGCGATGGTCTTTTTATATCGGCACATGGGAATTTGACCGCAAAAGTCACATTTTTATCCTCAATAAGTCTGTTGGATGGAAACATCTCTGGTGGTATTTTTATGCAGATTTTATAATATTTGCATTCAAATCTGTCGCCAATTGGATGAAAACCTAGCTATTGTATCACTTCTAAATGTTTGCTCATCTGGAATACCAACCTCCTTTCTGATTCTCAGTCCAGTCAACCATGACCATTTTACTTTTTCTGTTTTCCTACGGCGTCAACCTGCAACCTAGGCATTTGCATAGGTTCCACTTCGCTCTCCTACATACACCTTGTTATCTTGACAGCAGGTGCACTTGTGGTGTAACAGAACTAACAGTTCAAGACTACTGATGCAGCTGTTGTGGGTGTGGTTGCTTAACAACATTCCATTCTTTGTTCCCAGTGAAATGCACTGCAGTATGCATAATTCAAAGGAAGATATCTAAGACTCCATTGTTTGAAACATGAATGAATAAAAGAGCACTAATGATACAGACATTTCAAAGAAAGCCTGCCTTACTGGGGAATGGATTGTATATTGTAGGACTATCTTGAACTACTTATCTGCAGATTTCTACCCGTTTCTCAGCCCTGCAACAACGGTTGATATAAACTAATGCTATACCAATCATTTCAGACTGGATTAAAATGATATTTTAGCCTTTACATAAAGATATAATACTCATCACATTACTTTCTCACCATTTAACCCTATAAAGAAATGTTAACTCATGTACATTAATCTAACAGTTCAGTCAGTGACTGTGGCAAACATCTATCGAACGGCATGTTTGCGTATTCATATCATAACTTCGGCCACAAGTAAATTATGTAGCAGCTATTTCACAATGTTGACCTGCATACTCACAGTGAGTGAGAGCCTGTATAATTGAGCAACTTGTTGCCTGGTCCATCCAGCACAAAGTGGGTTTGAACAAGTAGCCTACACTACTAGGCTACGTGTACATGAACTAAAGCTTTGTGACATTTCATGTATACATTATATACATTTTATTTTTTAAACAGGTCAACAAAATTGTTTCCTTTCCGAATAATCAAAAACAAAACGATACTGTATCCTGTCGTGTCGTGTCAACAAACCAAACACTCCCACATTTTCTGGAAAAATGGGAGACCAACGGGAATTCTAACATGAGGCCAGTTAGCAGGCGTTTGACGGAAGTTGAACGAATGTTGTGTGAGGACGGAATTGACACATTGTACTTTAGTTAATTATTTTTCCCGGGCAGCGCAACAATGGAATATGAATATACGCATGTTTTCACATTTTAACAGCGCGCGTGCCATGATGTCGTTTGCGGTCCTTTGAGATTTCCAATGTTGAAATTGTTAAATGACTTTAGAATTTATTTTAATGTGACTTCCTCACGCCTACACTTACATTGTTTCGCTGTCTGAAACTCCGATAAGAGGACTGGTCAAAACCACACATTGTGCTCACATTCGATCATAAACACATTTTGAAAAAACTATTAAATATTAGAAGAGAAAATAGGATACTCACCTTTAAGGAAAAATATATACGTCGCTTTCATCAGTGTTGCTCAGAATAGGATACAAGTTATGTTCCTAAAATTCATACAATGTAGCACCATCGTGTTACTTTCCTTCTCTCTCCAAATATCCTGATTTCGGCGAAGATGGGCGGAGTTAATACTAGACAGGCTCTGACCTATCTGATAAATGACAGGTACACATAGAAGTCAAGAATGGTTTAGTAATAAAATGTATATAGTCCAGTTATGTCCGCAGTTGATGGACTTTTAATAGTTTTGGTTATGTTTGCATGATTGTTGTTTGTGAAAGGGCATACATATAACTTGACAATATTGCTCTGAGTCCCGAAGCTTGACACTCCTACCACAATGGCCCTAAATGACGACGCAACGAGGGGGACATGAGACTTTCCCAGCAAAAGCAATATCTCCCCCCAAAAACTAAAGCAAACTAACATTAAAGTCACCTGTGTTGCTATAGTAATATATGGAAAGGATAAGTGTGAGAGCACTTCATTTGACATTTCCACCCATGCAAGAGTTAACACAATTCCAGAAGAATAATCTACTCAAGAGAAACACTGTCCAAAGGTTTTAAATGCATTGATTTATTGTAAAAGTACATGTTCATTTCCTAAAAGGTACAATTTTCTGAATCAGATGCATTGCAGTGTTATAATCTAATGTACTAATATAATTTCTAATATAGTCTCTTCATAATCTTATGAATTATTACACTCAATCCTTTATCCTCCATCCATTTGTAGAATTGGTTCTCGTAAATCTATTCCACTGAAATAAAATGTAAAAATGTTATGAAAACACATGACTCTGACTTATGAAATCAGACTTTTTTCCTAACACCATCTAGTGGTTGCTTCTGGCAGTCTATGAAACAGATGTTAAAAGGAAACCATGAACATCATTCGATAGTTTTTAATATTTCCATTTTTTGTTTTACTAAGATCATTAAGCATGACAAATTATTCACTTTTAAAACAATCAGTCTGAATGGATTTCCTATACTATCACAAAAATGTGTTAAAACAAAAATGCGGTAGCTACATTAAAATAATCATACATCCTCCTATTGCAACAAAAATCCACAAAATAAATTGATAAAGCATATTCTGAAATCAAAAATATATGCATGGACCATGTGTGATAATACTACCATGTTAGCTTCATTACAGTAAGACAAATTCCGATGGCACATAATTTTCCCACAAACTGTTTCAATCATGTATCAATCTGCAACATACTGTAAAAGTCAACAGCAGTAATCGAGTATAAAAATACTTATTTCATTGTACTGAAGAATGTACTTGTTCCGAATGCAACATCGAGGTTGTATTCAACAGGCACCAAACGAAAGAAAACTGACTGAAACAGATGGGGGGGGGGGACTATCTGGACTTGTCCTATAAGAACCTCTTTTTTTCTTTCCATTGCAAGACATTTTACCAGTGTGCCCTAATGAATACAACCTTGTTCTTCAAGCAAGTTTGATTTTCATGTCATTTCTTGGTAATTAAGCCCCACATGGTAGAAAACATCCTCAGGCATATATACACTAGTGGTTTGTATTAAGTACAATAATTGAAAGGCCCCTTTTCTCAAATCACTAGTATCAGAGTCACACACTGCTATAGCGTACTCATCAACTCGTTATTCACTAATCATATTCATTACCCCACAACCACAAACTCTCTCACACCTAGACAAGAGACAGGCACACCGTTGCTCATTGCAAACGACAACTGACCCGTCAATCACTACTAAAGACAACCATCCACAGTACATTAGTGTCAATTGCTGTCACATGCATGATCAGAAATTATCCAGATTAAAAATGGGATTCACATATCTCAACAAATCGAGAGATTTGCAATGTGATCCAAAGAGTTTGATTAGATCACAAGGATCAGTCATTAAAACCCCTTCATCTTTAGGCCACCTCGCATGCGAACTAGTTTTGCTTCCTCTCCATCTTATGTTTTCTCAGACCTTCGATTAAATCCATTAACTAGGCACAGGGTATATCAAACTCATAAACCGAAGTACTAGTTTAATACGTCCAGTAGAATGATTGATTCATTAGCAGCACATCAGTAGAGGTGGGTTAAGGAGGCTGGTCTCCAATGGTTCTCCTTTAAAAATGTTCCACCACCTGTGGGTGGAATGAGCCCCTTCCGATTGGTGGACGGGTGGCGGCCATGTTGTGGTCCCACTGTTGGGTTGGTGTTGTTAGTGTGCTTCCCGTCACTGTAGTGGAGGGGTCAGGTGAGAAGGCTCAGGGGTCATCTTACAGCTTGGCCTGCAGAGGTTTCAGGTACTTGTGGTAGGATTCGTGGACCTAGAAGAGAAGGAAGGAGGGTCAATTTGAGTACTCTTCAGGTAGTCTCTTCCACCCACCGGCTACCCCTCTCTGTCAGTAGCAATAGCCTTGGGACTAGGTTACTCTGCAGGAGACTTACTACTACAGCAAATCATTCATTAGATTGCCATCTTTATGTAGGCAAACTACACAATGAACACAGAGATCATTTGGCTCTTGATCATAATCTGAAACAAATCCTTGTAAATGGTTCTCAAATGGCCTGTTCATGTTCTTAATAATGAACTAAGGTAAACAAAAAAACAAAAAAGCATAAAATTAACAGTAAATTAATTTTCTTCATCTCAGTTTCTCTTTTTGAAGGCCCTCTCAATGAACTCTGACCTCTGTCTTGTTGAGAGGTGAGCGGCGGGCCCACTCGAACATGTGCTCATAGACATTGCCATCGTAGCGTCCCAGGACCGAGTTGAGCATTTCGTCGCAGTAGTCGAAGGCGTCCACCAGGGCCACGGCGTTGGGCCTCAGCTGGGCCAGAAGCTCCTTCAGACGCTGGGACACCTGGGAGAGCTGGGGCACACTCAGGAGACCAGGCTGGAGTGAGGAAGGAATTGTCAGGTCGTTATTATTAAAGAGAATGTGTTCTCAATAAATAAGCAAAAATAGGCTAAAATGTTCAAATGTCATGACAAACGAGTTAGAGCCTTTATATGTAGGATCAAACCAAACAAATCGGAAAGTTAGAGTAAGAAGACAACTGATTGCAGCATTACCACAAAAATGGAAGAAGGGAAAAGATAGGGAACTTGTTTGCCTGTCATATATTAAAGAAACAACTTGGCTGAAAGGAATTGGCATACATAGAAACATATACCAGTTTCATTTGAGGACAAGAAAGTTGACAGCTGTGCCATACAGGTTGCAAAATAAATGGGAAGAGATTGCCGATTCCATGGCACATGGTTTATGAACTGGAAAAAAAAAAAAACTTGATTCAACAGAGTTTTTCGAAATAAATTATAAAATTCTTGTCATCAACAGAACGCTATATATATATATGGGGCATACAACAATCTCAGCTCTGTAGATTTTGCTGCAAAGAGACAGAATTAACAGATAATTTATTATGGCATTGCACCTATGTAGCTTGTTTCTGGTCACAGGTTCAGGAATGATAAAAAAAAAAAAAATCAAGATATGCACTAAAAATTAACCTTACAAATAGCAGTGTTGGGCAATTTGGAAAGCCATAGTCAGTCAATAAATAATATAATAATACTCATAGGAAAGGTTTTCATCTTTAACTCAATCTGTGGATACTAAACGATTAGAAAGGTTAAAACATCACACAGCACAATTTGAAAATATATGGCACATAGAAACCAAACGAGGATGGTCTATGGTGTTGGATTCTGGGTCAACTTTGAACATTGAGCTATTAAAGACATGATAGATCAGACGCATAGTATATAAAGGAGTGAGATCTGTAGAAAGACAGAGTGGCTGTGGAATGTGCTGGGTGGACGGGAGAGAGTCACGGGAGTACGATAGGACATGGTGAGACGAGAGGACATCTGTGGATTAGGCGAAGGAGGGGTTGAGGTCAGGAGGTCAGATCCCCTGAAGGGAGAACTAATGGTTATATTATCCTGTTACCCTCTTCCTGTCGAACCATAAGATGTAAGGATTGGAGAGAAGGAGGGGTGTCTAAAGTGGAGAATATATACTTGTGATGGTGAGAACATGTTTTTTTTAGTCTGAATACAGCTGTGTCAACCCTTTGGGAAGAATTAAACTTGGTTAAGCTTCTCTAGTGTCCGTGAGTTATTTACTCTGAAAAATTAGAACCTAATGATGGTGATAGGTGAGATGGGTTGAGAGCGGCTGAGGGGTGTGGTTAAAGAGTTTGGTAATGTATTACTGTTATGTGACTGCTTTATATAAAAGTTCCATGTATGTAAAAGGTGTTATATATATATACATACATACACACACACACACACACACACACACACACACAAAAATAAGATAATCTTCCTTTAATGTGATACAAGTTCGAGTGTAATACCATGTCTTGCTTAAAACATCATACATGACATTATAAAAATGGATATAGACTTTAGTAAGGGACCCACTTTAGGTCGCATTGAAATTCACATCTTTTTTTTCAAGTACTAGAGTATGTACAGTGGGGCAAAAAAGTATTTAGTCAGCCACAAATTGTGCAAGTTCTCCCACTTAAAAAGATGAGGCCTGTAATTTTCATCATAGGTACACTTCAACTATGACAGACAAAATGAGAAAATAAATCCAGAAAATCACATTGTAGGATTTCTTATGAATTTATTTGCAAATTATGGTGGAAAATAAGTATTTGATCACCTACAAATAAGCAAGATTTCTGGCTCTCACAGACCTGTAACTTCTTATTTAAGAGGCTCCTATGTCCTCCACTCGTTACCTGTATTAATGGCACCTGTTTGAACTTGTTATCAGTATAAAAGACACCTGTCCACAACCTCAAACAGTCACACTCCAAACTCCACTATGGCCAAGACCAAAGAGCTGTCAAAGGACACCAGAAACAAAATTGTAGACCTGCACCAGGCTGGGAAGACTGAATCTGCAATAGGTAAGCAGCTTGGTTTGAAGAAATCAACTGTGGGAGCAATTATTAGGAAATTGAAGACATACAAGACCACTGATAATCTCCCTCGATCTGGGGCTCCACACAAGATCTCACCCCGTGGGGTCAAAATGATCACAAGAACGGTGAGCAAAAATCCCAGAACCACACGGGGGGACCTAGTGAATGACCTGCAGAGAGCTGGGACCAAAGTAACAAAGCCTACCATCAGTAACACACTACGCCGCCAGGGACTCAAAACCTGCAGTGCCAGACGTGTTCCCCTGCTTAAGCCAGTACATGTCCAGGTCCGTCTGAAGTTTGCTAGAGAGCATTTGGATGATCCAGAAGAAGATTGGGAGAATGTCATATGGTCAGATGAAACCAAAATATAACTTTTTGGTAAAAACTCAACTCGTCGTGTTTGGAAGACAAAGAATGCTGAGTTGCATCCAAAGAACACCATACCTACTGTGAAGCATGGGGGTGGAAACATCATGCTTTGGGGCTGTTTTTCTGCAAAGGGACCAGGACGACTGATCCGTGTAAAGGAAAGAATGAATGGGGCCATGTATCGTGAGATTTTGAGTGAAAACCTCCTTCCATCAGCAAGGGCATTGAAGATGAAACGTGGCTGGGTCTTTCAGCATGACAATGATCCCAAACACACCGCCCGGGCAACGGAGGAGTGGTTTCGTAAGAAGCATTTCAAGGTCCTGGAGTGGCCTAGCCAGTCTCCAGATCTCAACCCCATAGAAAATCTTTGGAGGGGGTTGAAAGTCCATGTTGCCCAGCAACAGCCCCAAAACATCACTGCTCTAGAGGAGATCTGCATGGAGGAATGGGCCAAAATACCAGCAACCGTGTGTGAAAACCTTGAAGACTTACAGAAAACGTTTGACCTCTGTCATTGCCAACAAAGGGTATATAACAAAGTATTGAGATATGTTGTTATTGATGTTATTGACCAAATACTTATTTTCCACCATAATTTGAAAATAAATCAATTAAAAATCCTACAATGTGATTTTCTGGATTTTTTTTTCTCATTTTGTCTGTCATAGTTGAAGTGGACCTATGATGAAAATTACAGGCCTCTCATCTTTTTAAGTGGGAGAACTTGCACAATTGGTGGCTGACTAAATACTTTTTTGCCCCACTGTATGTAGTCCCTGTATTTTCCCCTGAGAGATAAGTCTGTGATTGCCAGTTGCCATGGTGGTGGTTACCTGGAGGAAGTCTCCGCTGTGCTGTTGGATGCCCTGGAGGGCATAGAGCAGGGCCAGGGTGCTGAGGACAGAGTGAACCCCCGTGTCTCCTATCTCTCCCAGCTTAGCTGCAAACAGCTTCACCACCACATAGTGACAGTGGGCCTGGAGATGAAACGGGATGAGAAGAAGAGATTGATGAGAGTTAAATGAGGACCAGAGAGAGAGGAGGAGGAATGAGACAGGTAAAGGAAACTGAAAGAAGGAACCAGAGGGGAAGACATAAGAGGCATGGGGTGGGGCTCCCTCCCAAAAAACAACACATTCCATATCCCAGGTTGGTAAGGTAACTTACATTAGAGGCTCTGACCAGGTCTATAGCGCTGTTGTTCCAGGCATCCTCCTGACTGACTCGCTTCTGTAGCTCCTGCTGAATACTCTTAGCTGCCACCTCAACCAGCCTAAAGACACACAGAGAGGCATTGACATGGGAAACCTTTAAACAAAAACTGATGCATGGCTGTCCATAGAGTACAAGTACATTTAGTTGTGTGCTGGTTTGCTGAACTGGTCGACCATTTTAGCTCAACCCATTGCATTGCCTGGCACCAACTAACACATTGCTCTGATTAAAAGTCTCTGCCATATAATGAACAGCCCTTTGGGACTTAACGAAGATCAAATATCTAAATGGAATCTATTACCATTACATTTTGGTTAGTTTGTAGGCCCACTTACTTGGCAGCTCGCAGTTTGTAAGCCTCCACGAGGCTGGCCAGGTCATTGACGTTGACTACAGTGGGTCGGGAGGACACAGACTGGGGCTGCAGTCTACGCTCTGACTCGTTCAGGTAGGACACGATGCCACTCAGCTGGTGGCCTGCCGACGCCTGCTGGTAGCTCTTTATCAAGAACCTGGGGAGTGAGGGATGCAAACACGTGAGCAAGACAGTGGATGGGCACGATGGTCACATACAGACAACGTAGAGATGGGCGATATGGCCAAAATATCATATCACTTTATGTCTAATTTTTGACGTTAATTGACGGTATTTTATGTTTTGGTATAATAAAAAGGGTGGCCACAAATACATTCTACGTGGTTTTAAATGGGTCTTTCTCATTTCTGATTGATTGTTTTATACAAACTTAAACCCCAAATTTTTTCAGCCTTTTCATCAATTTCCTTCACTCATTTGTTATAATTTCCACATTAAAATATTTGTTTTGTCTTTGTTTGCCTCTATCGTGACAAAGTAACTTTTCGTTTATGAAAGTACTAATTCTCCTCTGACCATGTCTTTTCAATGGATTCCAATGGCAGTTCTTACTTTCGCCACAAAGGGCATTGTGCTGATTTCTTAGGTGCTTTTGGAACCCCCACTGACTCACAGGCATATTCATACCACAAAATGACATGTGCGCACCTGAAGCTCTTGCTAGGAAATGATCAGATCTCAACTGTTAGCAGTCTCTTACTGGCGGTAAGAACGGACGATTGCAACCATTTTTCAAGTTTCATCACTCAGTTATTTACATTTAACAAAGCAAGCATTGAAATACCAGTATGTAAGGTAAAGTAAAAATCCAAACCGGTCCATGCTTTAATACTGGTATATAGTAAAACGCTGTTTACCACCCAGCTCCAACTAACGACACAAAAACTCATACACACCCATTAATTTGGTCCTAGTCTCACTCACTCCCAATCACCCTTTCCACTGTACACTTCACACTTAGCAGTGCTTACACTGAACACACTCCCAAAAACATGGAGACAGATCAATGCTTTGTTGATAATTACTACCTTCGATGTGCAGGGCGCAATATCACACAATAGCTTTTAATACTGGGGTTATGAGCCCTGACTTGCAAGTATTGGAATACATTGTAATGTGTGTTTGTGTGAGATGTATATGTATATGTGACTAATTTATGTTTTTGATTCAGTGAGGAAAGAATGTGTCATTTCACGGTGTGTGTGTGTGTCATATCTGTGTCTTATATTTGTGTGTGCGAGTGGGTGTTTGCGTCTGCATGTGCAAGTGTGTTTGTGTGCCTACCTAGCGGTCTGCAGCATCATGACGGTGTTCTCTCCCTCGTAGGTGCACGTGGCCACGAAGTTAACATAGATGTCTGGGAGGGCGCTGCAGCGGGAGTAGCCGTGCCCGCCACACGCCATGCGACACACCTCGATGCCCTCACTGGCCGTCCATGTGGTGAAGGCCTTCAGGCCCGCGGACAGGGCATGGAGCTGGGCACAGGTCAGACGATGGCACAGGGTTTTACAGTTATATTGACACAGGATGGTAAAGGATGGGCACAGGGCACAGTTATATTGGCACAGAAAAGGTGCAAATTAAAAGTGACATCATTTGTTAATATGAATGAGGATCTTTTGTTTAAACCCCCTAGAGAGTTGATTGACGCATCGGTGCGCCAATCTAAGTTACATAACAACAAAATATCCCCATAAAAATCATATCTGTTTAAGCTAGAGGTATCGGTTTCTTGCATTGGATGTGTCTCAATCCGCCGCATACGCCAGTGTCGCATCTTCTCATGAAAACGTCTGTAGCGTCCGAACCACTCTATGGAAAGTCGAGACTCTCACGAACACGTTTTCAGTTTGTCTCTACAACCCCCACAAGTGTCAGAAGACTAGTCTGAAGATGGTACCGTCGATGTGTGTACTTCTGTTTGGTAGTGTCCGAACCGGTTGGGCTACAAACTCCTGTGAAGATAACTGGTACTGGTTTTAAAAAAACAAATTGAAGTTCGAAGGACATTTTCTGCCTGCCCAAAAAAGGCGTTAAATATGTAAACTCGTTTCTTATGATACTTTTTTTTGACTGTCTTTTTTGACATTATGATTGTGTTATTCAATATGTTTCTATAGGTTTTATTAGTAAAAGCCAAATTAAATATTTGATCAAATAATTGTTTAAAATTAAAAAGCAAACAGCTAAATGATCCATAGTATGACCATCTTAAAACAATTCAATATGTCAGCTTAGCACTCCGCCTCCCCCCCCCCCAACGTCTTAGACTAAAGAATTAACACCGACGAAGCCTGTTGTCGAAACACCCCCATTAGACTTCTGCTGCTTAAAATAGATTAAACATTTCAAGACTATTTTCAGTGAGTACAGTGTTATCCCATATTTCCTAGTCAGGTCACGTGGTTCGGGAAAAAAAGCCTTCTTTCATCATGTACTATATCAAGAGGAGGTACTTACTTAGCCTGGGCACCAGTCTGTTTAGCTATCATTCCACTCCTTGAAAAGCATGACACGGAGTACAAGATGTGGAATGTTAGCAAAACAGGTTCTGGATTTCAGGCTAGTATTTACTGTAAATACCTCTGGTAGTTCACTGAAGTCTCCCTGGCTGATGTCTCCAGTGATGCGGTGGTAGACCTGGTTCATGTACTGACCCACAAATTTGTAGGCATAGGCTGTAGCCAGCAGGGGGAACAGCTTGTACTGTTGGGTCTGGTAGTCCATAATCTGGGGCTCCGGCTCTCTGGAGGAACCACAAAATAAGAATATAGACTTAGACACAAGGTTAATGGTTCACTATCTTTTTTATGTTAGTCTTTGAAGAACATTGAGATACAGATATTATATGAGTAAGGCTTCCTAATATCTACCCAAACTCTATTTAACATCTATCTACATCAGCTCTCACACAATTATAAGAGTATAGCTTTTGTTAAATGGTAAGGGTTATAGTATTTTGCTTTCTATTCTTGTTTGTGTCTATGAGTGTGTTACTTGTGTATGGATGTGTGTAAGTATATGTGTGAGCATTTTTGTATTCCTTTGACTGTTTATGTATGTTTCAGTAAATGTGTGTATCCAGGGTCATGTTCATTAGGCAACAAGCGGATGAAAACGCACCGAAACATAACACAGGAAAGTAGTGTCTGTACAATAAGAATTTGGATTTCCATCTCAAAATATTTTGCTACAGTGTGACCTACTGAACATGACCCTGAGGGGCCAGAGCTACAACTGACCCTGGGCGTATCTCAGACTGGTGCCGTACGGAACTGTAGCGGATGGCGATGGTGCAGGACTTGGCGAGGGCGTGGCCCGCTTCCCCTACGATCATGGACCTGATGAACACCATGGTGCCGTAGGTCAGCTTGGCACTGGGAGGCTTCACGTACGTACCGTCTGCCTCCACCTGGTGGGGAGAATACATACTGTCTGTGGCAGTGGAGGCTCCTCAGAGGAGGAAGGGGAGGAGCATCCTCCTTAGTGAATTTCAGAATCTTCATTTTTTAAATGAAACTACAATAAATATCTTCACGTCACAAAATAATTAATTAAAACACACTTTTTTGCAATGTAGGTCAGTAGCCGCAACAGCACTATGTAGGGTATCCCAATGGTGTTACCAGAGGACAGATCGTTTCTGTCCTCCTCTGGGAACATTGTCTTCCATACAAAGCATAGGAGGCTCATGGTTCTCACCCCTTCCACAGACTTACACAGTAACTATGTCAACTTCAAAGCTCTTGCAGCATGAACTGACATTGTCCACCCAATCACAGGATCAAAGAATGAATCTGGCACTGAAAGCATAAGCTACAGCTAGCTAGCTAGATAGCTAGCAGTGCATAAAATGTGGTGAGTAGTTGACTCAAAGAAACAGAAAGAAAAGTTGAACAAATTCATTTTTTTAAGAGAGTGAGGGAGAGATAGAAAGCTATATGTCGTTGTATTTCTTTCACTTAGCTAGCAAATGCAGTTAGCTAATTTAGCCTACTCAAACACCCGTCTCAAACAGAAACATATTCTATGTTAGCTAGCTGGCTATGGCTATCCAACACTGGAACTCTTCAAAGTCAAGGTAAGCTTTTGGTTTTATTAATTTATTGCCACCGGGGCCCAATGGTGTAACTGCTAAACTGCTTTCTGACTGTACACTGAACTGCATGATTGTAGCGGGTTTACTAACACGTTAGTTCTCGTAGCAATGTAGACTAATATGCGAGAAGGAATACAATAAACAAAGTGATCATGCATTTTGTATGTGACTGCTATGAAAGTGAACTCAGTTTACGTATGATCAGTAGTGTATTCATTCCGCTGATTCTGTTGAAAAATGTTTCTTAAACTGAAGCAAACCGAACGGAGATAAAATACCTGAATTTGTCCAATATAAACTCTTGTTTGCCACTGTTGAACTAATGATTACATCTTAGATCAGCTAGATGCAGGCAAGAGTGTACAATGCGATATTGAATGTCACCGTCACCTTGATTTAAAAAAATGTATCTCTACATTGTAATCTTTCATTCAAAGGCTAGGTTGGAGCAACATCATGATGGGTATAGGAAAAAGTGGAGTATCATGCAGTAGCCTAAACCTATTGATGTTACATTGAGCTGGTTGAATGGAATATAAATGACAGTCATCCAGTATGCTGTAATAGAAATAAGGCTCATAAATATTTTTATATTTTTAAACGTCCTCCCTCATCTTAGACAACACCGACTGCCACTGGTCTGTGGTATACAGTTCTAGGACAATCAGGTAGTAAGTATATGCTCTCTGTGAGGAATATGCATACAATATACTTCAAAATCAAATCTTTGTGACAGCATTAGAATCAACCAACAGAAATAAAGAACAGTGTCTCCTTGAAATGTGCTTAACTTCCCAGTCGCTCACCTTTGCATATTTCATCAGCATGTGTTCGCGAGGAATTCGTACGTTCTCCAATTTCAGGTAACCATTGTCAACCTCATCAAAGCCAAACTTGGGTCCTATGTCCCCTACCACCACACCTGAGAGTGAAAGAGAGTAAGTTCACTAGACAGTAGGCTACCACCAAAGCTACATACAGAGACACAGACAGGCATACTCATAAACACTCTCTTTTTGACGCGCGCACAGCAGTATGTACAGTACCTGGCAGTGGTATGTGTGTGTTCATACTGCGGAGAGGTACGATGAAGGCGTGCAGGCCGTGACACTTCCCCTGGGTGTGGAGCTGGGCCAGAACTATGGCGTGGTTAGATGTCTTACCCACTGGAGAGAGAGACAGGGAACGCGAGAGAGCCCATTAGACTCCAATGGATTAATAACATTAGCTATGTCAGTTCTCACTATTCAAATACAGTGGGGAGAACAAGTATGATACACTGCCAATTTTGCAGGTTTTCCTACTTACAAAGCATGTAGAGGTCTGTAATATGTATCATAGGTACACTTCTACTGTGAGAGACGGAATCTAAAGATCCAGAAAATCACATTGTATGATTTTAAGTAATTCATTTGCATTTTATGGCATGACAAGTATTTGATACATCAGAAAAGCAGAACTTAATATTTGGTACAGAAACCTTTGTTTGCAATTACAGAGATCATACGTTTCCTGTAGTTCTTGACCAGGTTTGCACACACTGCAGCAGGGATTTTGGCCCACTCCTCCATACAGACCTTCTCCAGATCCTTCAGGTTTCGGAGCTGTCGCTGGGCAATACGGACTTTCAGCTCCCTCCAAAAATTGGGTTCAGGTCTGGAGACTGGCTAGGCCACTCGAGGACCTTGAGATGCTTCTTACGGGGCCACTCCTTATTTGCCCTGGCTGTGTGTTTTGGGTCGTTGTCTTGCTGGAAGACTCAGCCACGACCCATCTTCAATGCTCTTACTGAGGGAAGGAGGTTGTTGGCCAAGATCTCGCAATACATGGCCCCATCCATCCTCCCCTCAATACGGTACAGTCGTCCTGTCCCCTCATGTTTCCACCTCCATGCTTCAAGGTTGGGATGGTGTGCTTGGGGTTGTACTCATCCTTCTTCTTCCTCCAAACACGGTGAGTCGAGTTTAGACCAAAAAGCTCTATTTTTGTCTCATCAGACCACATGACCTTCTCCCATTCCTCCTCTGGATCATCCAGATGGTCATTGGCAAACTTCAGACGGGCCTGGACATACGCTGGCTTGAGCAGGGGGACCTTGCGTGCGCTGCAGGATTTTAATCCATGACGGCGTAGTGTGTTACGAATGTTTTTTTCTGATACTGTGGTCCCAGCTCTCTTCAGGTCATTGACCAGGTCCTGCCGTGTAGTTCTGGGCTGATCCTTCACCTTCCTCATGATCATTGATGCCCCACGAGGTGAGATCTTGCATGAAGCCCCAGACCGAGGGTGATTGACCGTCATCTTGAACTTCTTCCATTTTCTAATAATTGCTCCAACAGTTGTTGCCTTCTCACCAAGCTGCTTGCCTATTGTCCTGTAGCCCATCCCAGCCTTGTGCAGGTCTAAAATGTTACCCCTGATGTCCTTGCACAGCTCTCTGGTCTTTGCCATTGTGGAGAGGTTGGAGTCTGTTTGATTGAGTGTGTGGACAGGTGTCTTTTATACAGGTAAAAAGTTCAAACAGGTGCAGTTAATACAGGTAATGAGTGGAGAACAGGAGGGCTTCTTAAAAAGAAAAACTAACAGGTCTGTGAGAGCCGAAATTCTTACTGCTTGGTAGGTGATCAAATACTTATGTCATTCAATAAAATGCAAATTAATTACTTAAAAATCATACAATGTGATTTTCTGGATTTTTGTTTTGGATTCCGTTTCTCACAGTTGAAGTGTACCTATGATAAAAATTACAGACCTCTACATGCTTTGTAAGTAGGAAAACCTGCAAAATCGGCAGTGTATCAAATACTTGTTCTCCCCACTGTAACATGATTGAAAAAATGTGGCAGTAATTTAAGTCTCTGGTCCACACTACAATGAGAATCAGCAGTAAATGATCTTGTTCAGCAATGTTGTGGAATGGGTTTTCTTCAAAAGCTAAGTTCACATCATTTACTGGCGATTGGTTTGATTGTACTCAGACCTTGACTTTTTCCATATTTTTGTTACATTACAGTCATTCTAAAATAGATTTAAAAAATGATAATCCTCAGCAATCTACACACAATACCCCATAAAGACCAAGCAAAAACAGAAATATCTTATTTATACAAGTATTCAGACCCTTTCCTTTGAGGCACGAAATTGAGCTCAGGTGCATCCTGTTTCCATTGGTCATCCTTGAGATGTTTCTACAACTTGATTCAAATCCACCTGTGGTCAATTAAATTGATTTGACATGATTTGGAAAGGCACACACCTGTCTATATACGGTCCCAGTCAGCGAAAAACATCAAGCCATGAGGTTGAAGAAATTAGATCTGGGGAAGGGTACCAAAATATTTCTGCAGCATTGAAGGTCCCTAAGAACACAGTGGCCTCAATCATTCTTAAATGGAAGTAGTTTGGAACCACCAAGACTCTTCCAAGAGCTGGCTGCCAAGCCAAACTGAGCAGTCAGGGGAGAAGGGCCTTGGACAGGGAGGTGACCAAGAACCTGATGGTCACTAACAGAGCTCTAGAGTTCCTCTGTGGAGATGGGAGAACCTTCCAGAAGGACAACCATCTCTGCAGAACATTTAACATTTACATTTAAGTCATTTAGCAGACGCTCTTATCCAGAGCGACTTACAAATTGGTGCGTTCACCTTAAGACATCCAGTGGAACAGCCACTTTACAATAGTGCATCTAAATCTTTTAAGGCGAGGGATGGGGGGGTGAGAAGGATTACTTTATCCTATCCTAGGTATTCCTGAAAGAGGTGGGGTTTCAGGTGTCTCCGGAAGGTGGTGATTGACTCCGCTGTCCTGGCGTCGTGAGGGAGTTTGTTCCACCATTGGGGGGCCAGAGCAGCGAACAGTTTTGACTGGGCTGCGCGGGAACTGTACTTCCTCAGTGGTAGGGAGGCGAGCAGGCCAGAGGTGGATGAACGCAGTGCCCTTGTTTGGGTGTAGGGCCTGATCAGAGCCTGGAGGTACTGAGGTGCCGTTCCCCTCACAGCTCCGTAGGCAAGCACCATGGTCTTGTAGCGGATGCGAGCTTCAACTGGAAGCCAGTGGAGAGAGCGGAGGAGCGGGGTGACGTGAGAGAACTTGGGAAGGTTGAACACCAGACGGGCTGCGGCGTTCTGGATGAGTTGTAGGGGTTTAATGGCACAGGCAGGGAGCCCAGCCAACAGCGAGTTGCAGTAATCCAGACGGGAGATGACAAGTGCCTGGATTAGGACCTGCGCTGCTTCCTGTGTGAGGCAGGGTCGTACTCTGCGGATGTTGTAGAGCATGAACCTACAAGAACGGGCCACCGCCTTGATGTTAGTTGAGAACGACAGGGTGTTGTCCAGGATCACGCCAAGGTTCTTAGCGCTCTGGGAGGAGGACACAATGGAGTTGTCAACCGTGATGGCGAGATCATGGACGGGCAGTCCTTCCCCGGGAGGAAGAGCAGCTCCGTCTTGCCGAGGTTCAGCTTGAGGTGGTGATCCGTCATCCACACTGATATGTCTGCCAGACATGCAGAGATGCGATTCGCCACCTGGTCATCAGAAGGGGGAAAGGAGAAGATTAATTGTGTGTCGTCTGCATAGCAATGATAGGAGAGACCATGTGAGGTTATGACAGAGCCAAGTGACTTGGTGTATAGCGAGAATAGGAGAGGGCCTAGAACAGAGCCCTGGGGACGCCAGTGGTGAGCGCGTGGTGAGGAGACAGATTCTCGCCACGCCACCTGGTAGGAGCGACCTGTCAGGTAGGACGCAATCCAAGCGTGGGCCGCGCCGGAGATGCCCAACTCGGAGAGGGTGGAGAGGAGGATCTGATGGTTCACAGTATCGAAGGCAGCCGATAGGTCTAGAAGGATGAGAGCAGAGAGAGAGAGTTAGCTTTAGCAGTGCGGAGGGCCTCCGTGATACAGAGAAGAGCAGTCTCAGTTGAATGACTAGTCTTGAAACCAGACTGATTTGGATCAAGAAGGTCATTCTGAGAGAGATAGCGGGAGAGCTGGCCAAGGACGGCACGTTCAAGAGTTTTGGAGAGAAAAGAAAGAAGGGATACTGGTCTGTAGTTGTTGACATCGGAGGGATCGAGTGTAGGTTTTTTCAGAAGGGGTGCAACTCTCGCTCTCTTGAAGACAGAAGGGACGTAGCCAGCAGTCAGGGATGAGTTGATGAGCGAGGTGAGGTAAGGGAGAAGGTCTCCGGAAATGGTCTGGAGAAGAGAGGAGGGAATAGGGTCAAGCGGGCAGGTTGTTGGGCGGCCGGCCGTCACAAGACGCGAGATTTCATCTGTAGAGAGAGGGGAGAAAGAGGTCAGAGCACAGGGTAGGGCAGTGTGAGCAGAACCAGCGGTGTCGTTTGACTTAGCAAACGAGGATCGGATGTCGTCGACCTTCTTTTCAAAATGGTTGACGAAGTCATCTGCAGAGAGGGAGGATGGGGGAGGGGAGGAGGATTCGGGAGGAGGGAGGAGAAGGTGGCAAAGAGATTCCTAGGGTTAGAGGCAGATGCTTGGACTTTAGAGTGGTAGAAAGTGGCTTTAGCAGCAGAGACAGAAGAGGAAAATGTAGAGAGGAGGGAGTGAAAGGATGCCAGGTCCGCAGGGAGGCGAGTTTTCCTCCATTTCCGCTCGGCTGCCCGGAGCCCTGTTCTGTGAGCTCGCAATGAGTCGTCGAGCCACGGAGCAGGAGGGAGGACCGAGCCGGCCTGGAGGATAGGGGACATAGAGAATCAAGGGATGCAGAAAGGGAGGAGAGGAGGGTTGAGGAGGCAGAATCAGGAGATAGGTTGGAGAAGGTTTGAGCAGAGGGAAGAGATGATAGGATGGAAGAGGAGAGAGTAGCGGGGGAGAGAGCGAAGATTGGGACGGCGCGATACCATCCGAGTAGGGGCAGTGTGGGAAGTGTTGGATGAGAGCAAGAGGGAAAAGGATACAAGGTAGTGGTCGGAGACTTGGAGGGGAGTTGCAGTGAGGTTAGTGGAAGAACAGCATCTAGTAAAGATGAGGTCGAGCGTATTGCCTGCCTTGTGAGTAGAGGGGGAAGGTGAGAGGGTGAGGTCAAAAGAGGAGAGGAGTGGAAAGAAGGAGGCAGAGAGGAATGAGTCAAAGGTAGACGTGGGGAGGTTAAAGTCGCCCAGAACTGTGAGAGGTGAGCCATCCTCAGGAAAGGAGCTTATCAAGGCATCAAGCTCATTGATGAACTCTCCGAGGGAACCTGGAGGGCGATAAATGATAAGGATGTTAAGCTTGAAAGGGCTGGTAACTGTGTCAGCATGGAATTCAAAGGAGGCGATAGACAGATGGGTAAGGGGAGAAAGAGAGAATGACCACTTGGGAGAGATGAGGATCCCGGTGCCACCACCCCGCTGACCAGAAGCTCTCGGGGTGTGCGAGAACACGTGGGCGGACGAAGAGAGAGCAGTAGGAGTAGCAGTGTTATCTGTGGTGATCCATGTTTCCGTCAGTGCCAAGAAGTCGAGGGACTGGAGGGAGGCATAGGCTGAGATGAACTCTGCCTTGTTGGCCGCAGATCGGCAGTTCCAGAGGCTACCGGAGACAGAACTCCATCAAATCAGGCCTTTATTGTACAGTGGCCAGACGGAAGCCACTCCTCAGTAAAAATGCACATGATAGCCCACTTGGAGTTTGCCAAAAGGCACCTAAAGACTCACAGACCATGATAAACAAGATTCTCTGGTCTGAAGAAACCAAGATTGAACTCTTTGGCCTGAATGCCAAGCGTCAACTCTGGACGAAACGTTGCACCATCCCTACGGTGAAGCATGGTGGTGGCAGCATCATGCTGTGGGGATGTTTTTCAGCGGCATGGACTGGGAGACTAGTCAGGATCGAGGGAAAGATGAACGGCACAAAATACAAAGAGATCCTGAATGAAAACCTGCTCCAGAGCATTCAGGACCTCATACTGGGGCAAAGGTTCACCTTCCAACAGGACAACGACCCTAAGCACGCAGCCAAGACAACGCAGGAGTGGCTTTGGGACAAGCCTCTGAATGGGAGACTAGTCTGGGAGACTAGTCAGGATCAAGGGAAAGATGAACGTAGCAAAGTACAGAGAGATCATTGATGAAAACCTGCTCCAGAGCACTCTGAACCTCAGACTGGGGCAAAGGTTCACCCTAAGCACACAGCCAAGACAACGCAGGAGTGTCTTCGGGACAAGTCTCTGAATGTCCTTGAGTGGCCCAGGCAGAGCCTGGACTTGGACCTGATCGAACATCTCTGGAGAGACCTGAAAATAGCTGTCCAGCAACGCTCCCCAGCCACCTGACACTCAATGCTGTAATTGCTGCCAAAGATGCTTCAACAAAGTACTGAGTAAATGGTCTGAACACTTATGTAAATGTAAAATTTCTGAACCTGTTTTTGCTTTGTCATTATGGGTATTATGTGTAATTTGAAGGGGTAAAAACCTATATAATCCATTTTAATATAAAGCTGTAAAGTAACAAAATGTAGAAAAGGTGTATGTGTATGGGCCCTGAAGCTAAAGTGTGTCCGTGTACTCACGTCCCCCAGGCCACCACTTTATGGAGGTGATGGTCGGGCTGTTCAGGACAAACTCCTGGGTGGCCGGGTCATATGTTGCCGTGGTTTCAAGCCCCCTGAGGTGGGTGCCTAGGCAACGAGAAAGACACCAAGGCCCCCAAACAACATGAAAACCAAGTTATCACTAAGTTACGGCAGGAGGACATTGATGTTTTCAAATATTATGCAGTGCAAAACTGAAAAAATGACTAGCCATCAATCTCAACTAACGCAACTTCTAACTTTTTTTTAACCACCTCATTCCCTCATGGGAAAAAAGTTATTCTATTCTATAGTGGAAGGTGTTTGACAGATCAAAACCCAAATAAAATCCAATCTATTTCTTACAATTTGCATAGGTGTACGGTTTAGGACTGTCAAAGTTAACCTGACTTTTTTATGCTTCGGTTTTAGTTCTCAGGTCAAAATATGTAAGCAAATGATCCCAGTTCTAGTAGCAGCTGCTTGTGACTAGTTCATGAAGAACATGGGTCAGAAGCCTAGGCTAGATCTAATAGCTGTATTATATTTTACATTAACTCAGACCTGGCTGAGCTGTTGTTAGTTTTCTGTGGAACTCATAACATTGTCAGACAGGTTTAAATGCTCTTTGTATCCATAGAGCCAGTTCTTTCCCCGCCCTCCTATAGTCAACCCTCCCATTAGAAATGGGAAGGAATGAAGCGTTAACAGTACTTGAGTGTGTACGTGGGCAACTGTTAAACTTCAAGAACATTGATAAGAGGGAGTAGGCCTACTTAAACATTGAGACCGTTCCAGTGACTTTTGTGTTATGGTGAAACATTTTGATACAGAATATTTTGTGTTTCTTTCCTTAACAATCAAAACATAGTATGCCTGCCACTAACTCAACTCCATTATTTTAATTGTTTGACAGCCCTATTACGTTTATACAGTGAGGTTACATGTTATGAAGGACATAGGTTGTCTGTCTTTAAACTCAATATACTTCCAAACACAGTAAGGGGGACAAAAGGGACAGAGGTGGTGGGGGGTACCTGTTTTGGACAGGAAGTCACTGAGGAGGCTTTACAAGTGGGCATGAACGGTCACTGTGGCTGGCAACAAGATTGTGTGAGAAAAATATGATTCCTGTGTTTTATTTATAATTCCACAGTATGAGGCTGGAATAATACTGTGAAATTGTGAAAATGATAATGCCCTTTTAGTGCAAGAGCTGTTTGAAAAGACAGCCTAAAATGTCAGCTTCTTTTGGTGGAATGGAGTTTTGGAATGCCTGGTGACATCATCAGGCAGTAAATTAGTACCAAACATCTCTGCCAATAACAGCTAGTTTTCAGTATCCCCCTCCATACTCAGACCACTCCCAGAAGGTGCTAGCAAAATTCTTGTTTGATAAATTGCTCTTTGCTAAGAGGCCATTTGTTTCTTTTTGACCATTTTAATTGAAAACAATCACACTAAGGTAATTAATTGTTACCCAGAAATAATTTGATATGGAGATAAAAACGACTGCATTGGACCTTCAACAACACAAACATTTTGTCGGTGGAGACGTTTTTACACAAAATTCCCTAACGAGTACGGGAGAGTTCTCTGGTGGCTCGACTCAAATGTTTAAGAGGGTGGGCATGCATCTCTTGTCCACTCCACAGAGCATGTGGGTGACGGGAGGTTGGTGACCAGGTACGGTTTGTTCGGCATTTTACCGTGGCCCATCTCTGTCTGTGCGTAGGTGCCGATGATATCCAGGTTCCAGGCGGGTATGAAGAATGTCTCCATCTGCTCAGGACTGGACTGGTTCAGCAAGGTGGGCAGGAACATTGCCAGGTGGAGGTCCAGCGGCTCCGCCCGCCCACGGTGCACACAGCTGGGGCAGGGACAAGGGGCAAGGAGGGCAAGGGGTAGGGGATAGGAGGGTAGTTTGAAGGGAGAAGATGGTAAAAGGAAGGATAGGACATTGGGGGGGGCATGCAAAATATGGTATAGCCAAGGAAAAAAATATCATTTTTAGGCATAGAATAATATAATGGGACATGACAATGGAGAGAAGGTTGGAAAAGATGAGAGATTGGAAGTGTTAGTAAATAACATTTTGGGGGCAGAGAGGATGGATGAATAGATGGGGAGGGTGGAAGAATTCATATAAAAAATTAAAACAACTGTGAGCTAGTCATGCAAACTGACCGCGGAGAACTGAATAGAATCATCTGCATTTAGACCTGGCTTGAATCAAGAAACGTTTGATTAAGTTCATTCATTCAAAATAACCTTCTCATGCATGACTGTTGCAACCTTTCATTTATTTGCCAAATTAACTGGCAAATTCTGGGCTGTGTTCATTAGGCACCCAACGGAAGAAAACTGACACAAGAAGGGATTAACTGGACTTGGTCCATTAAAAGAAATGGCCAATTTAGCTTTACATTGTAAAAGTATTTTCATTGCATGGCCTAATGAACACAACCCTGAGGCAGGAAAATGTCAAATGTGTGACAAGCAATAAATCAACATTATACTCTATGCTAATGGTACCAACTAGTACAGTGCAACTAGCAGTTTTAAAGCACTCTTTAGTCCAGGGGTAGGCAACCCTGTTCCTGGAGGGCCACAGGTACTGCACGATTTTGTTCCAGGTATGCACCACACCTGACCAATTGCACTAATTCAGTGATTTCCTAAATTCACACACCTGGTCTTCCAGGTTGGTTAAATCAAAAATATAAAGTGCCTGCAAAACTCCAGGATCACAGTTGCCTACCCCTGCTTTGGTTTATAAGGAAAGGTGAAGCAGCTGTAAGGGCATTTAAGGATAAGACAATAGGCAGTTTTCCATTGACCCAAGATTATTTGACAAAAGTAATGTTGGCAAAATAATCTGAGCGATATGTGTTACGGAAACGGCAGGTCGCCTATTGGTTAAGACTGTTTGGGTCAATAACCGAAAGGTCACTGGTTCAAATCCCCGAGCAGACTAGGTGAAACACATCTGCCCTTGAGCAAGGCACTTTTGCTCCAGGGTCACTGTCAATAATGGCTGATCCCTGGACGTGACCCCATTCTGAGGGTGTCAGAGGAAGTGGGAAATCAAAAATAAACAAACTTATTTCCAATTCACACATTCTTACACACTTTTACATGTGCGAAAAAGTAAGCACCTACCTAATTATTATTAATAGATATAGGAGACATTTTCCACCGATCGGCAACATTTTTACAAGTTCGACAGGTGGACATTTCTTTTGTCGAACTTTCTTCATTGCGACAGATGATGGAACCAGTGTTTTTCGAATAAATGCTGATTGCCACAAATTTGAAGGTACACGGGCATGTGACGTTGTCACGTAACTATACAAATAATGTTTCTTTGCAGGAAAAGGATTATCCTGACTTTCTTACACCTTGCTTTTCTGGTTGGCTGGTAAGTTTCACTATCCAATTATTTCCCATCTACAGGAGTGCAAATTTCACCATGGCACGGACAGTCGCGATACGTTGGCACATGCGAATTATTATAATATGGAAAATATTAGTACATTATTGCATTCTATCCATGCTGGCTTTCGCAGGCTACCTGCGACATGAAACAGATGGGTAAGAGGGCATACAGGGTGTTGCCAATTTATTCATGTACAATTTTCCTAATTGGGAAATGGAAACACTGACCACTACATTTTAATTCAACACTTTGGGATTTTGCAAGAAAAAAAAATGTTGAGGTGCGAGGTCATTAAATCCAACAGTTTTTTTTTATTGACAATTAAATAATTAAAATGGAAACGCACAACAGCAGGTAAATATATCAATTTTCTATGCAAACTTTTTAAATGTTGGCACAAAATAAAAATCACTTGAAAAGCTCATGGAAACCTAGCTAGTGAGTTGGTGAGAAGAAGTGAACCAGAACAGAACAGGCCTTCAGAATATTCTGAACAGCCAGTCCTGGACATTCCCTGGAGTATTATTGTCATGGAAATGCCATGGTTACGTGATCGTGAATAATGTCCACGTCGCAGCTTCATAGAGGTGAAACATTGGCAACAAGAGACATCTGGCATGTCCAAAATTATCTTACATCGCACAGATTTCTCTGCTTTCAGATGAACAATGGGATATTCAGGGCTCTGAAACTCTTCCCACTCTGCATGTTCTTTGGCAGGACACCGTGTGCCTTCCCTATGAGTTGAGACTTCGACAGACAAGAACAATTGTTAGGCCTATATTCATTCATCCAAGCCATTCATTCACAAACAGCCAAACAAAAATCCATCCACTCAAATGCACAATTCAAAATGTTAGGTCATTTGCTTAAAAAAATGTCCAAATTCTACAGTGTTAGGGTTAATCATTTGTAATGAGTAGACTAGATTCAAAGAAAATTGGGAGTAGGTGAAAATCAAGACTCTAAAAACAGACTGGCAATCATGACATATTGAATCCAGCATATTGGTTTCGGCTATTCAGTTTAGCTAATAACTATTGAGTTATGCCTACTGTTTGGGCACATTTTGTCTACAAACAACTACAGTGATCTGTCAAACACCTACACATAATCACTTTCAATCAAAATGTCAAACCCATGATTTGAAAACAATATTAAAAGAAAATCCTACGTCAAAGATCGACAACTGTCCATCCCTAAGCATCCCTGTCATCCTTTCCAATAATTCAAACATAACTAGCAGGCCAAATATAAAACAATTGCACAAGCACTTTGTTGTATAAATCGTGCTATTACGTTATCATTATTATAAATTCTCTGTATGGGACTGACCGTGCCCCAACTCTGTCTGGGCGTAGGTGCCCATGGCCTTGAAGGACTCGGCCAGGGGGACCCACTTCTTGAACTGCTCCTTGTTACACTGGGTGTACAGGGTGGGGAGGAACATGCTGAAGTGGAGCCCCAGAGCCTCTTGATGGTTGCCCTGAAACACGCTGAGGGAGGGGGACAGACACACAGGTTAACGGATCGACAGACTGGACCACTCAGCAGGTTTGTGGTAATTTTACTCGTTTAAAAAAAAAAAAGGGGAGGTTCTACCTAAACTTGTCCAATAAGAATGTGCATTTTAGTTTTCCATTTCAAAGTGTTTCGCTCCTACTTAAAAGGACCCAGGTTTAGGGTTGACACTAGTGTCAACATGACCTTACTGTAAAAGCAAGGCTTTTTATTTTTTTAAAGGGATTCTGCAAGATTCTGGTCATTAATCATGGAAGTCTATAGGTATGCCCAGCATAAGCTACTGTACCTATAGACTTCTAGTTTTGCGCTAACGTTAGTTAGCGTTCGCTCGCAAAACTACATCTACTGTCCTTCATACTGCACGGAGAGGCATAAAAATAGTACCCACAAGTTTCTGACTCTGGGTAAGTAGAAAACTGCTTAATTGACAGAATCTTGCAGTATCCCTTTAAAGACACGCTCTGGGTCTTAGACGACCACTAAGACTTTTTTTAACTCCCCTTTTGGGCTAGATGTGTCAATGTGTAGTTCATACATGCATAATCTATGAGCAGAATTACTGTCTTACCTCAATTAGCCATGAAATCCCTAGTTTGAAAGCAACTGTCTACATGAAGCTGTGCAGTGCCATTTTACCCCACATGGGCCAGCCCCCTAGCAATTAGAGTTCTAGCCAATTGGCTTCAGCTCTTCACTATTTGAGTGATAGCTAGCTAGACGCGTGCGCACACACAGTAGAATGACAGAGAGCAATGATGTGGTGCACATATGTGACATAGTACACCATTTTGGGGGCTTACTTCTGGCTCGTGAGCGCTACTTTCAGAAGTACTGGCTAAAAAGGATACAAAAGCACCTGAGAATCGAACACTTTAGAAAAATGTTGACATTGGACAAACCCAATCCCTTTAGTTTCACTATGAAATGTGCTCCGATTTGCCTCGTCATTGTCATATTGAGAAATAGATGTTTTAAAAGACTTACAAAGAGAAAATATAGGTTCCTGGCTGAGGCCTTTAATATGTAACTAACTTCTGACTTTTATACTTGACTTGGGATAAGGCAAATATGCAGTTTGAACAAGTGAAAGGGTATGACATAGCATAGCCTGTGAATTAGTTTTAACCTTGATGTGACCTAGTTTTAAACTTGATGTGACCTTTGCTCTACCTAGATAGTGCTGGCCTGCAGCAGTACTCCATGACTCACACATACTAGGGAATGGGTTTGGAAATAATTTCACTATTCGAATAGTATGATGATTTTTTTTTGATATCCAGATATTTGATATACATGTTGTTTTTTAAGCTGAGCACTGCTACGTGAGGGAGAGTCAGGCGCTCTACTGATGGGCCTTGTGTGTAATCAGAATGGAGGGAGCAGACGGAGGAAGATGGCTAATAAAGATTATTGCCTAGTCAGACCATTATTTTGGTGATTTGATTCTCTTTTAGTCCCCATTTGGACTAATCTTCCAAGAGTCCTTAAACATTAAAATACCATTTATAATACGAACACATTTCCACATATAACACACTATTACAAACATACATAATATACTAACATAATGACCCAATAAATACTCAATCTAAAAAATATTGATTCTTCATCTACTATAGTCCCACAACATTTCGATGTATTATATTTAAATTGTTTTAAAATAATGTTTACATTTATATATTGAAAGGTTTCTAGTTTGCTCAGTTAATTTATTCAATTTCTTTATTGCTCTAAATCGAAATGTTCTTTTGCCTATTTCTCTTTTCTGTTGAGACGCATAGATGGTGGACAATCAATTCCTAGTATTACGGAATGTCTGTCTCTTACCAACTGAATACTGTTGTGAATAGAACTTGGCCGTTTTAAATTATGTATATTATTAAATTAAATAAGTATGTTCCTTTCAATTATCTTATCGATTGATGACCAACCAAGAACATTGCGCATGACTGCAACAGAATAATCATATCTCCACCTTAAAACAATCCTTGCTGCTTTGTTCTGTACAATCTACAGCCTCCTAACTTCACTTGATGATGCATTTGATAGTGATAGTCTTGATTATACAATAAAAGTCTACTACTTCTCATTTTGCTCACTTTTAATGCCATCATTGTATTACATCTTACATTGCATTAGTGAGTTCTCTCTCTCTACTTGCTACAGATCAACGCTTTGATTGGCCAACATAAAACAAGTTACACATACATGAAGGCTCTCGGAGGTCACACGTCATTAAAACTTTCATTAAATTAATCATTTGAAACGTCATCCTGCTGTTTAATCAGTTTCTTGATATGCAACACCTGTCAGGTGGATGGATTATGTTGGCAAATGAGTAATGCTCACTAACAGGGATGTAAACAAATTTGTTCACAGAATTTGAGAGAAATAAGCTTTTTGTGCGTATGAACATTTTCTGGGAACATTTATTTCACCTCATGGAACACGGGACCAATACTTTACATGTTGGGTTTATTTTTTGTCTATTACTGCCCTGTTGGGTAGAGCTCTGAAGTTAAGAATTTCACTGTACTTGTGCATGTGACAACTTGAAAATAGGTTTAGAATTACCCCCCCCCCCCCCTAAAAATGATACTCACAAGTATTCTAATACCAGCGTTCGGATATTCGAATAAGGGTGCACATCCCTAACACACATGCACATAAACCTTTATAGCCACATGGCAGAGTGCCAGGGTCTTGCCCCATAGGCAATTATGTAACAGTGCATAAAACTACAGTACCCTATTGCTTCACCATATATAAACACTGCTCAAAAAAATAAAGGGAACACTAAAATAACACATCCTAGATCTGAATGAATTAAATATTCTTATGAAATACTTTTTTCTTTACATAGTTGAATGTGCTGACAACAAAATCACACAAATTATCAATGGAAATCAACTTTATCAACCCATGGAGGTCTGGATTTGGAGTCACACACAAAATTAAAGTGGAAAACCACACTACAGGCTGATCCAACTTTGATGTAATGTCCTTAAAACAAGTCAAAATGAGGCTGAGCAGTGTGTGGCCTCCACGTGCCTGTATGACCTCCCTACAACGCCTGGGCATGTTTCTGATGAGGTGGTGGATGGTCTCCTGAGGGATCTCCTCCCAGACCTGGACTAAAGCATCCGCCAACTCCTGGACAGTCTGTGATGCAACGTGGCGTTGGTGGATGGAGCGAGACATGATGTCCCAGATGTGCTCAATAGGATTCAGGTCTGGGGAACGGGCGGGCCAGTCCATAGCATCAATGTCTTCCTCTTGCAGGAACTGCTGACACACTCCAGCATTGTCTTGCATTAGGAGGAACCCAGGGCCAACCGCACCAGCATATGGTCTCACAAGGGTTCTGAGGATCTCATCTCGCTACCTAATGGCAGTCAGGCTACCTCTGGCGAGCACATGGAGGACTGTGCGGCCCCCCAAAGAAATGCCACCCCACACCATGACTGACCCACCGCCAAACCGGTCATGCTGGAGGATGTTGCAGGCAGCAGAACATTCTCCACGGACGTGTTGCTTCCTAAGTGGACAGTTTGATTTCACAGAAGTGTGATTGACTTGGAGTTACATTGTGTTGTTTAAGTGTTCCCTTTATTTTTTTGAGCAGTATATATATATATATATATATATATATATATATATATATATATATATATATATATATATATATTACAGACTTTGATCAGGAAGATACCAACAAACTCCTCATAAGATGACAATGCAATTACTCTTGAGGCTAATAGCAGGCAATACATTACCATGGGGTGTGGAGAAGACTTTAGCATATAGGTGAAAGGCTTAGAGACTGTTTGCATAATTTCAGCAAATGCTGCGTTTTGCTTCAGTGTGTCCAAAGCAGCATCGATACAGCCACCTGCACTTCAAACCTCAAAACAAGCATGAGAGAAACCTCATCGATGTTTGTCACGCTGTGTTAACCATTAAAACCTTCTGTGAAATGTTAAGAGAGAAAAAAACATCCGTGAAATGTGTTAAGGAGTGATGACTGGAGGATACCGAGAAGTATGACATTTGCTTTGATCATCCCAAACCCTTTCATACAGTCCATTGAAACCAAATCCTGCTTGTAGACAACAAAACTAGCCCAAAACGATCTTAATTTCCCCACCTCTCATTACTTTCACCTGCATCGGTCATTACATCTAACAGGTTAGCTGAAGACAACTATGGACAAAACCCTATATCTATTTTCACATTTCCAGTTGTGATGTGCAGGTCCATAGCATTTACACTGACGTCATTTAACAGACGCTCTTATCCAGAGCAACTTACAGGAGCAATTAGGGTTAAGTGCTTTACTCAAGGGCATATCACCATATTTTGGGATTCAAACCAGCGACCTTTCGGTTACTGGCCCAACGCTCTTAACCGCTAGGCTACTTGCTGCCCATAGCAGGTAGCTGGCCTGGGTCTGTGTCTCAGCCTTACCTCTTGTAGCAGTAGATTTCCTCAGGGTCTGAGATCCCATACTCTCTGAGCTTCAGGATCATCTGGGCACTCTTCTTCACGGCGGCATCGTATCGCTCGCTCCTGGACAGGAAGTTGAGGTCCTCACTTTGGAAGTCGGGGTCACTGATCACCAGTGACTCTGTGGAGGATATGGAAGATTGGGGGGGTTAAGACATCAGGGTAAACATAGCCTCTGAAACCCAAGCTTCTCACACAAGATGAGATTTTGGAAGGGTGGCCATGCGAGACTAGGTTGAACATTATGTGCAAATTGTGTAGTTTTACCATTGGATAAATACATGTGTCTAATATCATTAGCTACATTTCTATCGGCAACATAATACCATGTTATGTCTTATTTGTTTTGATTATGATGCCATAATGAGTCCTGCATGGGGTCAACCATCACTATACAAACAGCCAGTCGGTCAAACAACGACTGTTGCTATATGATGGGCTCAAGTGACTCTAACCTAACTTTCTAGCTAGCAAGGTTGCTGCTAGCTGTCTATGTTATCTGGCAATACACAAATCAGAGCCTTTTTTACACAAACATCATGCATTTCGTAAACAGCATGCACAAGTTACAATGAATGCCAAAAAATGGCCTTCATCTTGTCATTAGTTCACAATTATGAACAGCTGACTGGTCATAACTACTGTTACAACAACAGATAGATAACTAACTGGCTAACCTGGCCAAGACAGCCGATAGTGTCCGTGCAGATCTAGCGGCCACTATCGGTTGCCTAGGCTATGTATAACCAACCTTCGCTAATGTCGGATAGCTAGCCAGTTATCAACTTGTTTTGTTAGACACAAAACAAGACATTCCAACCTTACCAATTTCTCTTCTTCTTTTGGTCTTCTCGATGCCTCCGTCCAGAATATGTGTGAGTTTCTCCACGTTAAATGTAGCGTTCTCACGCTCTCTAGTTATGTCAGGATTCATGGCGAAATAAATAATATTTCCCTTTACAAAAGACGACGTTGCTTGTGGCAATATAAATATGAGTTGTGTCACCTTGGGACCACAGGAACCAAGTTCAGCACTGCATTAACTGGAGCCTGACCAATTATTGACAACTTCCTGAATAGCTGAATAGGAAGAGGGGGCGGGTAAACAAAATCATGTTATGTGACATTGTGAAACATTACCGCCTTGAACTGGCAAAACACACAACTGGCATCTTTATGGTATTTGACCTATTTTAACCTTTGATAACTTCTTGAGAAGATGCTTCCAGCACCTGCAGTCTTTCATTTCCTTTGGGAAGTCAACTCTGGTGCAGTCAAGTAGGGAGATTCAATGAGAACACTTGGAAGGTGAGGAGTGTCTACCGCATGAGGTTGCTGGCACCTTTAATTGTGCAGAACGGGCTCGTGGTTATGACTGGAGCGAATCAGTGGAATGTTATCAAATGCATGGAACATGGTCTCCATTCGCTCCGTTCTGGACATCATTTTGAGCCGTTCTTCCGTCAGCAGCCTCCCCTGGTACTGTCTTTAACACAATATACCTAATAATAGTCAATAATCGTATTTTTTAAAATACCTTTTGGATTGCATGGCTAACAGACCAGTTCATTTTCTAGATTGGTGAATCTAGAAAAGGCTACACTATCTATCCATCATGCAGCACCAAGTTGTTCAGACAACATTTGTGGAACCCTTTGACCCCATCATTGGAGCCCAGTACATAGTTCTGGGCGAGATTGAAAAAGCCGAGGGTAAGATGAGGTTTTTATTTGGTTTATATGCTTTGCAACTCCCAAAACCCACATACTAATCTCTTCACAGGAGGTGATGGCCCATGCCCGTGTGCTGAACTGTGTGGATGGGGTCAACCTAGTCCTGCTACAGAGAGGTAGGTGTCAATGAACAGAGCTACTTCAGAGAGAGGGGGGAGGGCAAGGGAGATGCTGCTACTGCTGCTCGGCCACCTGCTCCTCTCTGACCTGGACCCCAATAAGAATTCATCTGATACAGTGCTACTCGTGGAAAGTTATGAACCAGGTGGAATTTAATGACATGTTGTAATGTTTATATGACCTCAGATGGATCGTGTCAAAAGGTCAGATTTTTTATGGTCTGGACATTTTCCCAAATAGCCGATTTACATGGGGATGTCAAAATTATGAGACTCTGCCTTTCGCTAATTTAGAATGGCGAAGGGTGGAATTGGGATATAAAAAGACTGGAGGAAATCCTGATTCGATACACAAAAGCTGCTTGTTCTGGTGCACTGTAAAGTCCTGCCATTATTTGTCATACGATATCAATTCTGGAAGTCACCCTCTTCCTGCTGACAGAGTTAGGCAGGTTCACTGAATGTTGGGTCAGGTGTATGAAGTAGATCAAGAAAATGCATACTTATATTCTTATTGTAGCTAATCTAAGATAAGAGAGAATGTTTGATGTAGCCATTTATGCAATGGTTATATTTGTGAATGAAAACTGATATGTAGCTTGGAAATGTATATTTGTGAGAAACAAATCAAATCTTCTTGATTTGATATTAGATGTATTTATGGACGAGGTGTGTGTTATCGTGTTGCTTTATTTTTTTGGTAGTTAATTATTTTATTTTGTTGGAATTGAAGAAGCAAGCATGTTGACAATATAATCTTTAATGAGTAATTATTTTCTTGATACAGTATCAAGGTTGCATTTAAAAGGATCCGTGTCAGGAAAGTAAGAAATAGACAAGCAAAACTTAGTCAATAACATTGCACCATGTCCCATCAGCTCTAGTAAAACAATAATATCAAGGATACAATTTTTAAAAACATAAAACTCCTTTGTGTCTTTCCTTTTTTAAAGTAGATTCTGCCATCTCCAAAGAATGTTGTTAAACAAAAGCAACTCAGCAGCAACAATCAGGACCTAACAGTGAGCTACGCAATATTTTCAGACAAAATTAAAATGATACATTCTATTGATATTTAAGTTTATACAATATCATTTGACTTCATATTAAAAATCACCCTAGAGACAAGAATACCCTCCAAGCACACTGTTAACAGGTCTATTATCTAGGAGAAAATCGATGAGAGTTGTATGTAGGGATGTAGCTGCTGCCAGACACTTTGGAGGAAGCAGGTAGCATCAGTAGGCCAGACTGAGGATCTGTCTTGCAGCGGGCCATCGCTTGCTTGTAGTTGATTTTATCCTTTGTTGTGGGGTCGACGATTTCCTTGGCGTAGTTGTACTCGTCCTGAAGCTCTCTCATCATGGTGCTGTCAATCATCTTGGCTCCAATGGCCTCCTGTATGCCCACACGGTCCGTGTTGTTGGGATTTACCAGCCCTCCTGTCAGGTGTTGCACCTCCATGTAACGCAGGGCAGTTTCTTTGGGCATCCAACCTTTCAGGACGGCCCCTCCCACCGACAGGCGTTCTCTAGTCGTGGGGTCCTCCACGCCAGTGTAGGCTTTCTGGGCATTGAGTAGACTCTGCAGTTGGCTCGAATCGATGAGGTCCCTCTCGGCTGCTTTGTGGACCGAGTATCTCTCCTTGTTGCTGATGTCAACGATGCCCCCTGTAGCAGCCTGTGCTTCCAACAGCTTTTGTGCCGTGCCGCTTTCGATCAGCTTGCGGGCCACTGCACTGCGTATGGAGAAGCACGTGTCCGTGTTTGTGTCAATTACCCCAGCGATAGGATATCTCTCCTTAGGGGCAGGAACAGGGGTGCTGCTGGTAGGGGACGACTTTAGCGAGGATTCCAGCTTTGATGTGATTGAGTTGAACTTGGGCTGTTTTTCTTTTTCACCTGCGACAAGAAGTGCAAACTCTGAAATGGGCATTTTCCCATCCTTGTATTTTTGCAAATCATACTGGGTCAGTTTTCCATCTCTCAAGGCATTTTTGATAGAGTACTGCTTGCCGCTCTTGCGATCCTGCAGCACAGAGGTCTCCCCATTAGGTCCCATCGAAGTTATTTCCTCCCAATCACACTCCAGCTCTTGCAGATGCATGTACTGGGCACGGTCGATCAGTCCCTGCAGGTAGGCTTCATATGGAGATAGTTCTTTGCCAGTAACAGGATCCAAGATAGTGATTTTAGTGGAGACATTGGTCTCCTTTGTCTGGGTCTCTGTATTGTCTTCCTTCTCCTTTTCCCTCTGGAGTATCCTGATGGCGTTGTCTTTCTGGTGGATCGTGTCTTTCTCGTCCAGTATCTCCCTCTCCAGACGCTGCACGTCAGACTCCATCTTGACGCTCTTTTGTCTGTGGATCTGGCTTCTCTCGCTCATCAGCTTGGTCTGCTGCTGGAACGATAAGCTGATGTCTTGCCTCTCAGACTCCAACTTCCTCAGCTCCCGGGTGAGGTTGTCTTTCTCCCTCTGCGAGGCATCCCTGGCCAGAATGAGACTTGTCTCTTCCCGAGAAGTGCTCGACTGACTGCCATTCAGTCGGTTGAGTTTGTCAGAGAGCTGTTTGATTTTTTCCTCCAGGTCCTGCCTGGCATGTTTCTCCTGAGACACCAGGCCCTTCAGGCGGTATCTCTCTGCTTCTACAGCCTGGTCTTTCTCCACCCGGATCACCTCTTTGTACACCGTCTTCTCTACGGCCTTTTCTCGCTGAATGAGCTCAAGCTTGACATTAGTGTTCCTGATGTTTCTCTGAATATTCAGGACGTCATTGGTTTCCTTGTCCATGTCTGAGCGAAGACCGTTGGTCATCCTCTCCAGTCTAGGGTCTCTCTCAACTTTCAGGACCTCCTCGACAACGATACTCTCCTCGATGGGCGGTGGGGCATTCTCCAGCTCTTTGATGCGCAGTTTGATCTGTTTCAGTTCAGACTCCACTTGAATCTTCTTCTGATGTTCATCACTCTGCTTTAGGATGTTCTCCTTCTCCTCCACTAAGGTTTTAAGTTTTTGCATCTCAAGCTCTAGCTGCCGGCGGGACTTAACCTCCTCATCCAGGCTCCTGCCAAGCTTATCATGCTCAACTATCTGCTTGGGGTCCTTCTGTAGACGCACCACCTCCTGCACCACCACTTTTTCCTCTGGCTTTTGTCTCTCCAGCAGGATGTACTTGTTTTGCAGGTCGAACACCATCTCCTCCGTGGTACGGCGACACTGTTGCTCATCGCGTACCTCCTTTCTCAGCCGATCTGCCTCCTTCTCCAAGAGTGGATCATCCTCATACTTGAAGATCTCTTTGGTCATCAGCTTTGTCTCCACCTTGGATTTTTCTGCTTTCCACTCGTCCCTCTCTTTTCTCAGGAGGTTAATCTGGTCCTCTACATTATTATAAGTTCGGTGTACATGGTTCACCTGATCATTGAGCCTCTGTATCTCTCTTTCGTTCTCAGGGCTCCTCTCCTCTTTCACCACGTCTTGGATGACTTCCTTCAGCTCCACCTTTGGCTTCTTGGAACGCAGGGCTTCCAGATCGACCATGACCAAAGTGATCTGGTCCTGTAAGTCAGAACGCTGCTTGTTGAAGTCTTGAACATCTTTCTTCAGGCGCTTTATCTCCGACTCTGTTTGTGGATCTATGCGGTAGATCTCATTGACAATTTCCTTGAGTTCGACCTTGGGCTTCCATTGCCCCACCTCGCTATACCGAATTTTGAGCTGAGAGACCTCCTTGACCAGGGAGTCTGTCTCAATTTTCTCTCCCTCTAGGCCTGATCGAATCCTCTTGGATTCATTGATGAGCTCAGGGTCCTGTTCGACTTTCTTCACCTCCCTGGTGACCACCTTGGGCTGAATGGTGGGAATGATCCTCTCCAATGCATTGATCTGGCTCCTTGTTTGGAAGATCTCATCATTCAGAGTCTTGCTCTTGTTGCCTTCATCTGTGATTTCCTTCTCAAAGGTTTTAACAGCCTTGAGCATCTCTGGATCCTTCTCCAATCGAATCACCTCCTTTTTCATAACCTTCTCCCTGATGTTGGGTCTTGTAGCATTCAGGATGGTGACCTCTGTCTTCTGTTGAATGACTTCTCCCTCTTTTACTCGTACCTCATTCTTTATCTTGCCGATCTCATCTTTTAACTTGGAGGCTTCTACATCCAACTGAGGATCTCTCTCAAACTCAGTCACCTCTCTAGTCACCAGTTTGGGCTTGACGCACTTGAGGTCGTCCCCAAAAGTAGCGATTTTGATTTTCACACCCTCGATCTCACCCTGGGTACGGCTGCGCTTCAAGGCCTCTTTGTGGATTTGGTCCTCTAGATCTTTTAGGTCGGTTTCCAGTTTTGGGTCGCGGTAGTACTCGAGCACCTCCTTCTCCTCAACTCGATGCATCCCTTTACGGCTCTTCAGAGACAGCATCCTGGTCTTGAACGTTGCCACGTCAGTCTCAGCACGGCTGCGTCTATCGCTCTCCGCACTCAACTCTTGCTGCAGGCTCTTTATGTTCATGGTTGATTTTATGGTCGGTTCTATGGATTGTTTCTCATGTTTCTGCAAAAAGTAAAACAAAAAAAGCATAGTTTTAAAATAAATTTCAGGGAAAATACTTCAACATTTTAATAATTTTGTATCCGAAACACATTCAATTGATCAAAACTGGCAGTGGGAAAGAAATGTTATGTTTAGCTAGATTTTCCAACTCACCTGAGCGATGAGGTTCTTAGCAAAGCCCATCTGATTGAGCAGCTGGTCATTCTCAGCGGATGTTTTAGCATAGTGGTTCACCACAGCCTTTTCCTGTAATACACAAAGAAGTACAGCCATCCTTCAGCTCACAGTGCTCAAGAAAACATGCAGGGAAACATGACGCGCCCTACACTGGTCTGCATAGAAGTGGATAAACATGAATGTCATTTGTGTCTATTGACTTCCATCCTTCGTGTATTACCTGGTTCTGCACAGTATCAGCAAGGGTGGAGGTGTGACGTGTTTTGGAATCTTTGCATCCCACATTGTCGAGGGTGCTGCTGTATTTGTCAGTGTTGACCTCATATTCCTGCACAAGCAGTTGAAATAAAGATTTTATTATTCAATATTCAAATATCTGTTACACAAATACAAGGTTAATCATGATGCAGTAGGATAATGTAACTTAATCGGAGTCTTACATTGAGGATATTCTGCAAATCTTGGGAAAGGTCAAGCACTCTGTCCAGGTCGTCTCCCTTCCTCTTGATGTCATCCACCACCCTCTGCAATAAAAATTACTAAATTAAACTTGATTGCAAAATATGTGTCTTACAATGATATTTGAAGAATATCACCAACAATTTCAGAGCTTCTTAACACACAACACAAACAGACTGACCTTCTGGGAGGTCTGCTTGGAGTTGACCTGTGATAGGTCATCGCTGGGGCTGATCTTGTTGTCGGGCAGATTTTTCAGGAAGGAATTCAGAGATTTGCTTGTGTTCTGGAATTCCTGGTTCTTGCCTGCAGCCTCTTGCAAGAGGCCCTCCCTGAGACAGAAAAACGCAATGAAAAACACTTTTGTGGTGACAAACTGAAAACAATTATTATTTTCATCTGATGTTCGAGCAAACAAATGGACTATTTTGATACCATATATTTGCAGACATGGTGTGTGTGGTCAACGTTAGCTAACAGGCAAAGTGGCCCTGGGCTCACCTCTCCTTCAGCTGGTTGTTGACGTTAGAGTAGCGGTTCTGTAGTTGTTTGACCTGGGTCCCCTGGCGATGGATGTCTGGGCAGTACTCCTGGTAGCCCTGCTGCAGGGAACTACACAGCTGCTCGCTGGTCTCCAGGTCCTGGCCCAGCTTCTTCAGTTCATCCTGAGAGCCCGCCACATCCTTACGCAGACTCTGTAGAGAACCGATATGATAAATATGTGTCCTGGTGGGGTGCTTTTAGCTCAATTAGAAGGGATGACTGATATGTGCAGTCAAATGATATAGTCCTTTATTACTTCAAGTCAACTACTAGGGTATTCTCTGGTCCAATTTGATCAAGGATAGAATCTGTAGAATCTATTTGGTTCTCTTGAGAAAGATGAGTTGTGTACAGAATGGCACACTAATCCAAGGCAGTGTAGGCAATGGTCCTGGTCAAAAGTAGTTCACTATATAGGGAATAGGGTGCACTGGTAATGTCCCACCCACCTGGATCTCCTGGGTGCGGGCCTGAATAGCATTAGGGACATCTGGGATAGGGCCATCCTTATTCAGCTTTTCCTCAAAGCCAGAGACGATGCCATCCACTTTCTTGATCTGCTTCTCCAGGTTCAGAGATGCATTAGCCCTATAGAAGAAATGGCAAAAAATAATAATAATTAACAGCAAGATCTGCTGTTTGATTCTATTTTCGGATAATATATCGATAAGACAGGTGATCGGTGATAATGTATGTTTGTAAAATGGTTGTACTTCTTGTTAAATAGGTCGGCCAGGGCTGCGATGCTATCTTGCTTGTCCTTGGCAGCTTGAAGTTTGGCTGCAAGGCCTTTGGAGATGTCCTTCTCCAACTTCGGCTGCTCCATAGCTGCCAGAGCATCTGCTGCTTTCTACAAGAGATACAACCACCATATCATTAGGATCAGTACCATCCTCACCAACAATAGCATAACTATCATCATCATCGCCGTAGACATTAGACTCATCATCATTGTCATCATCATCTTAGGAGGCACGAATCCATCAATGTCAACCTATAATTATTCAGATTTAGTGAGTTTAACAGCATGAAGATATATTGTACAGTTACAATGGCTGGTAGACGTCTATCAAAAGTAGTGGAATAGGGTGCCATTTCGGTTGTCCCCTTAGACTGTGCCTGAGGCTGGTCTAATGGGTAATGGGTACGAATCCCGGCTCCACCTCTACTCTCTTTCTCCCTCCTTCTCTGTCTCCTTGCTCATTTCCACCTGTATCTGTATCTGTTAAAAACAAGACTCTCTCTCTCTCACCTCTTGATCCTTCAGCCTCTTGGCCAGGTCGGCGGTGGGGTCACTGCGGTCCAGCGGGGCCCTCAGACGGCTCAACATGTCCTGCTTGGCTTTGACCAGGTCCTCATCCAGCTTATCCAGCTGACTGGTCACGGCTTTAGCTTTGGGGTTGGACGGTGGGGCTATGTGGGGGAAACAGGGCAATGATAATCTGGCCTAATCAAAAGTAGTGCACTATGTAGGCAATAGGGTGCCATTATATCTGCACCCGTAGTTAATTTCACACATTGTATATGTACACATGTCCCATAAATACACTTTGGCTTGGGGTTTACATGATGTGATGAATTGAATGTGATATCACAATGTGGTTTAGGGACAATGTTGAATCAAAAGTTGGAGAAGCCATTTCTCCTTATTTACAGTTAAGGATCCTAGCAGTAACAGTAGCAGTTCCAGAGTTATTTGGAAGGCTTTGTTTTGGGGTACTGGGATTAATGGAGCAACTTTTTCTCACCTGTGTATACGGGTTTCTCTTCGACACAACGGATCTTGTCTTTCATCGTGCCTAAATAAACAGCCCTCCTCTTCTTGATGTCGTCAAGCACATCACCATGTCTGCGCGCGCACACACACACACACAAAAATCGTTAGAACTGAGGCATTTTAATTCACAAAATTGACGTATTATTTTTCCATATGCTTGTCATATAATTGACATAAATGACATATTCTCCTGTTGCTTACATGTCTACGGTGGCAATGGCCTCTGGGTCAGGGGGTGGGATCAGGAAGCAGACCCCTGGAAAGGTTTTGGTTGCCCCACTGCTGGTCAATACGTTCCAGTTCTCAATGTCTGAATTCGACTTGAGGGTGAACTTGTCCCCTCGAGTGAGATCAGCCTAAAAGAACACAAAGAGAGAACTTTCCTCAAAATGGATCACATGTAAATATTCCTTTTCATCTTACAAACACAATGTCCAAAACTGAGGTATCTAGGAACTTTAATTTACTTTAGTGAGTTCCCTAGTTACAGTAATGTTTGGTTTTGTGATGTTTACATGAGCCTACACATGAGCTTTATCAAAGATTCTACAGAGGTTTGGAATCCGCTTTGACTTCATACCGTAACCTGTGGTGGAGGCTCCAGGACAGGGTCAAAGTTATAAGGTGAGAGGTCAGAGCAGCTGGTCATACCTTCTCAGTCTTCCAGTCACAGAGGGAATCCACGGTGGTGGACCTGGTGGGCGGGCAGCGGCGCAGCTTGAGGGGGGCGATGGTGGTGCTCCTCTTCCTCAGGTCAGCCAAGAGCTGCTCGTTACGTTGCACCGTGCTCTCCTCCGCCTGAGAGAGAGAGAGAGAGATGGAGAAAGAAAAAGAGAGAGAGAAGGAGAGAGAGTGGTAAAGCGGAATTAGGACCACCTGCATTGCATTTCGGCATAACCCTTTTTCTTCACATTATTTACATAATGTAGTAGGGTAATGTCATGATAACATCTGATAATGTGTGAAAGAGATGCAATGTCTTTAGAAGTGAAGTGTTAACACGCACACTACCATTTATTTCCCTATTGTGGTGCAGGGAGTTAAAGCCCACAAAGTGACATTGTAGAAAAAAAGGCTGGACTTGAAAAACGTTTTTGTACATGTATTTTACATTGATAATAAATGTGCAGAGGTAAAAGCATGAGTTTGATTTTTTTTCTGTTCAATATGAAATGCAATGTAGCATCTTTATGTTTCCTGGGTGTGTTGAAAGTTTACTGCGCAGGTTAACACCGAAGATTCAATGAGATTGGAACTGCATCCAGATGTACAATAGATAAGTGTTCACATCCTGGCATTACCTATATTTGTATTTGTGTGTGTGTGTGTGCGTGTGTGCGTGCGTGTCGGAGAGGCTGGGAAAAAAGCAGAAGACAAATTTCCATCTAGTATGGACTAATAAACGATATCTTATTTTACCTCCAGTTGAAGAGTCATCGCTGAGCCACTCTTCCCAGTTGTGCCTTCCACTTTCTTCAGGCTAGAGTTGAGTTCACTCAGAGACTCCGATAGTGTCTCCACATCTAGTTGGTACTGAACAGGGACACAGACAGACAACACATCAGAACATGGTACCTTTTTCACATACAGTATCTTTGACCTATCCAGTTTACTGATCATGCTGCAGTTTGAATGTCTATGGTAATGTGCTTAGGGACATTTCTGGTTCAAAACCAAACAGAAGATACCCTTTCCATTCTGACAATAAAAGCAGGAATCTGAATATTATTCTAAGCTGATGTAGATACTATGAAGCCTTGTTAATGTATTCTGAGTGACATGTACCTTCTTGAAATCCTCTATGTAATCCAGATGGGTCTCTTGGCAGATGCACAGGTTGAGGAACTTCTGCCACTCATTCCGCAAAGAATCTCTCTGAGCCTGAAACAAGTATAAAGATGAAGGCATCACGTAAAGGGAACATCTCGATATCTTTCAGGAACATTGTAAACTTGGTGGACCTACATGTAGAAGTCTAATCTATAGAAGAGTGATTGATTCTTGATGGAAGACAAAGTAAAATGCTAATCGTCTAGAAGGGGAGGTGTACTTAAAGTTGGAATTGGTTATTGGCATGTACCTGTATTGTGGTGCTGGCCGGGTGCTTCAGCTCAAGGAGTCGATCACCGTCGTCCTGGAGTTTGTTCACTTCACTTTCATGGGACAGCAAGCTGTTGTTCTTGAAGTTCTGATTGAGATTTTTTTTAAAGAAAAAAAGAAATATGATGCCCCTGAACATGGCTCATTCAGTAATGGAAAACTAAATGTACATCCATGCCAGAAACCTATGAAGCAGCTCCTCAAGCAACAGTTTCATACTTTATTGTTATGTTGAGTCTTATTGACATTGAGTGACACTCTATTTGACCCCTAAGATGGACTCTCACCTCATACTGTCTGCGGACGTCTGGAGGGTCCAACATGTGGTCGCTCCAGTCCTGTTTCAGGATTTTTGTCTGTTCGTCTCCGAGATAAGTCAGCTCCTTGTTACAGCTCTGCATGTAGTCATACAGACTGCTTAGGTAGTGGTGCCGCCATTTTGAATTGTCCTGTGGAAATATAAGAATATTATATAACAACTGTAAAGAGCCACACCAAAAAGAGAACATATGTTTCAATTACTTTTAGGTTGAAAGTGAAATCCCACCGATCCCATCAGAGGAGGCTGGTGGGAGGAGCTATAAGAATAAATGGAACGGTATCAAACACATCAAACATTTGGAAACCGCATGTTGGACTCTGTTCCATTTATTCCATTCCAGCCATTACAATGACCCCATCCTCCTATACCTCCTCCCACCAGCCTCCTCTGGATCTCACAGTACCCATATGATAACTATGACTTACCAAAATATTGTTGTATTGTTTCTTGATGGCAGCATACTCCTCCTGAAACACAAATTAATTGTTGTCATGTTCACTAGCTACAAGATGTTTCCAAACACGTCCATTAAATCCATGAACCCTTGAATTCATTGTCACGGAGATGAGAGAGTTGAAGGGGTTACCTTGGTGCTGGTGGAGCTGAGGCTGAGCTGAGAGCTGTAGGCCTCGATCTCCTTGTGCAGTATGTTGTGGGCAGCGATCTGCTTCTTCAGGTCAGCCATGGTGGGCCCGTACTCTTCTGTGTTCACCTCCCTCTGAGAGACAGACACGCAGAAGGGTATGGTCAGTCATGTACACAATTAGACTCAGAAGAAAACTAAAGAGGCTTTATGGTAGTATGCATTCTTATGGGGTATCTTAAATGAACATGAACTGTAGGATAACGATGTACTGTTGTATTAGTTGTGTTGTGTACTGTTGTGTTAGCTAAGTCAGTCAGTATATAGTACAACTGAAGTAAAGTTCAGCTTGGATTGGTCAACAGAACAGTTTGTCAAGGGGATGAGCACCATGATTCTATAAGGATGTTTACAATAGGGAGGCTTGGTCTTAAGTTAGTTGCCAAAGAAGAAGAGGACACTTGATTTTACCTGTTTCTGATTGAGCACTGAAGCCCAGTCGATTCTGGGCTTCAGCTCCACATCGTTGACAGGCTCATAGATGTCCCGGTAGAAGGCACAGTCTTTCAGCCAGCGGTCATGAAGGTGACTGACACTGGAATGACCAAAAGGTTGAGGAAGGGAGGGGAAAATACATTTAGTATGTTTAGCATGAGCATGATAACAAAGAACTGGCAAGAGAAACACATTTTAGTAAATAAATCAGGCTGGACCCTCACTGCATCTCCCAATGATCAAATGTCTTAAAGGGAAAGATGGATTTCTGCAAAGACTAATTTTTTTGAAGCAGCTAAAGAGCCCAAATGATATCAGCGTTAATAAGAGATATCCCACTGGGCACACACTGGTTTAATCAACATTGTTTCCATATCATTTCAATGAAATTGTGTTGAACCAATGTGGAATAAACATTGAATTCATGTCTGTGCCCAGTGGGATGGGCCTAGAAGAGGTCACTCACTCGCTCTCTATCTCGCTGCCTTGGGGGTGTTTGTACTTCTTGGCCTTGTCCACATCCAGGAAGAGGTCATTCAGCAGGCCCTCAGCCTCAGACAGGTTGCTTGCCACCACTTTCTGGTGCTGGAGGGGCCGGTTTTTCTTCTCATTCTCTTCATCCTACATGGCAATGAAGACAGTAGGTGAGTCCAGAGAATGAATAGTGGCCAGAATTTAAGTCCATGAAAACACTATTATTTAGAGAGAAAGAAAGAGAGAGTCCGTCGGTATGTGTTCTCACCACAGCAAGTAGCTCTTCGGCCCGGAGGACATCTTTCTCCACCTGGTCGGAATTCTTTTGCATGCGTGCAATCACCAAGGCCAAGTCGTTGGCTGTGGAACTGTTTAGAGGGCAAAGGTTAAAGGTTAAAGATCTGATTTAGAAAAATAGCAAAGAAGATACAAAATGCAAAGAGGAAAGAGGCAGAGAGAGGAATGTGGAAATGGAATCTCTGTCTGAATCCTATCAATAATTTTAAAAAAGTTTTGGACCATTTACGAGCGTCTGAGTTGTTGTCCTTGACTTAAGTGACCAATGAAGGTCAAGGTCCTAAACATTTAAGATGGATGCTGAGGCCATTATCCTTGTGTAAGCTATCCACTCAAATCATTATATATAAAACCACAGGCTAAGAATAGATAGTGACACGGACAGAGTAGATGTGTGTGAAGATGTCCTCCGTGAACTAACTTCCCTTTGTCCCTTTATCCAAGACTAACAAAAGTCCAAATGTATGACTAGGACCAAGTCTTTGTGACTTGACCAGGAAGAACTCTGGGCCATAGCTAGAACCTATAACTAGGGCACTGAGTTCTTGATGTTCAGGAAAAACTCCTGGCCCTACATAAGACTCTTGAACTGAAACCAATGTGAGTCCCAAAAGGCACCCTATTCCTTTCGTAGTGCAGTACTTTTGACCATGTCTCTGGTCAAATGTAGTGCACTACGTAGGGAATAGTGTGCCATTTGGGACGTACACCAATGGTCTCTAGCGGTAACGACCTGGGATCAACAGGAGGGTGAATCACTTCCCCTGCCCCACCTGGTAATTCCCAAAACGCTGTTTGTTTGTCTCTCTCAACTATTTGTTTGTCTCTCTGTCACTCCCTCTGTGTGACTGTGACGACCTGTATTGCTCTCTCTCTCTGCCGACCTAGTGGGTACTCTCCCAGGGCAGTGTTCAAGGTAGAGCATTGATCTCCAGAGTGTTGGAAGTGTGTTGAATACTTCTCCACAGCTTTGAATCCAGGCTATTCAGATTGCCTGATAAACTGTAAAATACAGTATGTAACTGTCGTCTTACAACTTCATCTGAGTTGGGATCAATTAATTTCACCAATTCAGGTGATATACAGTGCATGTGTAGAAAATAGTCCACTACTTTAACTGTGCAGTTGAATTTGCTGAACTGACTACATTTGACGACCCCAACATTTTTGCCCATGTTCCTTTTAACCTAAGGCACCATTTTGACATGAAAGTGTTGTTATCAACAGTAAAACATGTATTATGATGCAATGAGATTACATATGCTTGTACCAGCAGCATAAGATGACAGATTCAGTAATACGTAGATTTGTGTTCTCACGTCAACCTGTACCTGTGGACCATACCAGCACTGAAGTCACTAACCTCCCCTTTAAATACCAGCACTGAAGTCACTAACCTCCCCTTTAAATACCAGCACTACAGGACTCACAAACCTCCTCTTTAAACACCACTATCCCTCCAATGACAACTTCTACAGGTGATGGACCGGGTGAAATATTTAAGTGCCTTAAACACATTAAATGCAGGCCCTAGACTTTACACGAATGCCCTCCGCCACAACTACGATAGACCTACTATACTAAAATATCTTTGCTGTCATTAAATGCTTCATCAACAGTTGTACTGTAGCATCCTTCACAGTGCTGATACAGATGTTTCAATTGTGTTTAATAACAGAGAGACAAGCCGTCTATAAATCAGACAAGGACATTCCCTTTAAATATCCCATTTGCACCACCGTGGCGAGAGGGTGAGCCAACACCCATAGGAAGTGGAGTAACCAGCTGAACAGCACAGACAGAGGCCTTATCTGCCCTGCCCTGCCCTGATCAGCAGGGCCATCAGACACACAGTGACCCTGAGGCAGGGTGAAACCAGTGGCACTCCTCTCTCTGAATGGTCATCACCTCTACCTTTCATCTCAGTCCAGGTGTCGTGCATGGATACTATAAGACAATCCTCCTGTTATTATAGCATCACAATGATCGAACACACCTTCCATGTATTCACGCATTTTCATTCCTATCTTTCTCACGGGAGTCTTTCCACCAGGGTTACACCCATAGACGTACAGGTTAACGTCAGTCTCCTTTGACTCAACATGAACACCAACCATCCTGGTGCTAAGCTGCCTTTGCCGAGGTCTGGTTTGATTTTCAACCTTAGGGAGGCTCAAGTGATGCATATTTTTCTATAGGGTGACATTTGATTTATCGCTAATTTAGGCCTACAGGCTATGCTGGTGATGATGTATTGACATAGGAGTCATAATTGATGGATGAACATTGATAAAAAAATATGTGTCCCTATCTACCTTATCTAAGTACTGTATGTCCTACTCTTTCGTGGTAATGTAGAAATCTTGAAGCCATCATATATCCCTCCACGGGGAACATTATAATGACGTGAATAGTCACCAAATCAATGTGAATCTAATGAGCCATACCATTTGATAAAAGTCATCAAATTTTAGAATCTGTTTTACGTGACCTGAAAACAAACACACACACACACACACAGGTGACGGAGACCCTCTACTGCTACTCCTGAGCAAATCTGACCTAAGGCCATATAAAAACCTACAATAACATCAAGACAACCAAAGAGACAAACAACATTCCCCTTCATATCTTTACAGAGAACAAAGTTGGTCTTCTTGACTACAACAACATGCCAAAACACACAGTAAACCATCTGTCTTCCAATCTCCATTATCCAGGAGTTAGGAATGAAATAAACAAAGGAGATTCCAGAGGATTCTATGAGAAAGAGGGCAACAACAGCAAACACAGGAAATATGAAACAAATCCAAGTTTAGGGAAAAAGGAGAGGAAAGGAGGAAGGAGGTAGGGTGGAGGAGGTTGCATGACCGAGTTTGCTATCGTTCCTTAAAGACTTACGTGCTGATCTTGCTGGACCCCTTCAAGGTAGTACTGTCCTTCTTCTTGAACATCCTGGGTCTTTTGGTGAGTGGACGTTCCACTCCACGGACAGAACTCAAGTCTCTCTTACACTTACACTCTCTGTTCCTCTCTCGCTGTCACAGATAAGATACACACTCCCTGTGCGTATTTTTAGTGTGTGTCCCTGTTGGTGTCAGCACTATGATTAAGCTGACTGAAAGAGTACCTGTGCCCCTCCCTGTTAACAAGTGTGTCGACTCAACACCCAGACAATCTATTTAGTTCCACAGGACCGGGCCAACCTGTTCTACACACACCTCCTTCTCCTCACTCACCTCTCTAGTTCAACCCTCCCCGTTCATTAGTTCACTGTCACTCATTGAGGTTTTCTAAAGTCACTGTCGCTATTTTGCTAGGGAGTTAGTCTGGAGAAACATTATGTTTCTATAAGGATCAGTGTAGAATAACATATGGGCTTGTGGGTAATTAGATACTAATAAGTAGTGGAGGTACTGTAAACCTTAAACAACGCAAGATGAAGGGGGGGGCATAAACAAATAGAAATGTTGATATTGTAAAACTGGTCGGCCCGCCGGCGGGTTTATTTGGCCCCCCCAAGTTTTTAAAATGTTCATTGTTGCACATAAAAGACTAAAAACACCAGCAAATCAGCTCCAAGTGATTTTCATTTAGGAAATGTGTTCCCAAGTATTCCCACGCATAATACAGAGGCACGTGATCATCTGCAAACGTAAGAAAGGTTCGAAATTATGATGTTTTAGTCAAATATATCTGTTTGGGCTTCTTGCGGTCGATTTGCAGTTTATAAATGATTTGTAATTATGTTCTGGCCGCCCGACCATCAGCTCAAGAAAAAAACAATTGGCCCCCGGCAGATAGATGGTTTACTGTGTGATGATCCCTGTTGTAACACAATCCATTTCCAAGTATTACATTGAATTTAAAAAGCAACAAGCATTTTTCTGAATCAAAGTTCAGAATGTTAGAATGTCTCCAACAGAGAAATGGTCTTTTACACATACCATCAGAAAATTGGGTCTGTTATATACATTACCGGTACATATTCCTTACAGTGGGCTTCAACCAAGCTAAACTGTCACAAATGTGATCAGATTTCTCTATGGGGGCTTATGTCAAATTTAAGTGACCTTCCTTTAGTTTTTTACATTTTATACAAAGCTTCAAAATGCATTTCATACACTGTTGGAGTAAACATGGGAAAGTTATGCTGCTTTGAAAGTTGATAAACTTGCTATCCCATTTAGGAGAAAATTATTTTCACACTTCCTAAGGAGCTCTTCTTTGTGAACGCTCATTCAGCATCGTTCCCACTCTCTTAAGCCCCACCCATCTCTTTAAGAATTCACATGTAATCACACAACCAACAGTCAGTATGGTTAACCCAACCATTATCTCAGCCAATCATGGCTGTCCATGAAGGATCCCGTCTTTCTCCCCATACAGCTCAGTGCATTCTCCTTGGCTAAACTAGGCTCATCATTTAACATTTGTATTCATATTTATGGTTCTCATACAAGTTTGTAAGTGAGAGTAAGGGGACTTTTCTGACCAGCATCCCATTGACCGCCAGACTAGAGAAAATCCAAAAGTAGGCAGGTTTCCATTGACTCAGGTTTATTCGACAATAGCAATTTTGCAACAAAAAAAAACGTAATGGAAAAGGCAGCTGTAGGAGAAATGTTCTAAAGATCGACAATGTTTTATCTGTTTGACAGGGGCGGATTTGTCTTTCTTTATTGCGACAAATAGTGATGGAAATTGTGTTTTTTGAATAAATGATAATTGCGGAATCATTTTGAAGGTACTAGTTGGGAGGGCATACAGGCTGTCAACAATTTATTAATGCTGTTTTTATCGACACAAGACAGTTCAATGGAAACGCACATTAGCAGGCAATTGTCGCATCTATTTTCTATGCAAACTTTCTAAATGTTGACAAATCACTGGAGAAGTTAATGGAAACATAGCTTCCGACCCTTAACTTATTCCCAACCTTAACCAAACCCTTAATTCTGACCCTAACTTTATCCTAATTTGAACCAATTCTGAAATTAAATATCGGTTTGCCAGCCACATCCCCTTCATTTTTCCGTTACTCATGCCATACCGCGAAAGGACAGTCAGATTTGTTTATTTATTGTTGATAGATTATTTACCCCATTTCTTTTTACGGCCGTTTGATTTTTGTTTAATCTGCCTAGTTTGCCTTGATTATTTGATTTAGTTAACTATTATTTACTGAACTTTAGATTTATTGAATGTTTGATTTTCCTTAGATTTGATCTAAATAGTTAAAAAATGTTATACTGAAAAAAAATATAAATGCAACATGCAAAAATTTCAACGCTTTTATTGAGTTACAGTTCATATAAGGAAATCAGTCAATTAATTAGGCCCTAATCTATGGATTTCCCATGACTGGGCAGAGGCGCAGCCATGGGTGGGCCTGGGAAGGCATAAGCCCACCCACTGGGAAGCCAAGCCCAGCGAATCAGAAAGATTTTTTTCCCCAAAAGGGTTTTATTACAGACAGAAAGACTCCCCAGTTTCATCAGCTGTCCAGGTGGCTGGTCTCATACAATCCGCAGGTAGTGGTTACTCGTGGTCTGCGGTTGTGAGGCCGGTTGTACTTACTGCCAAATTCTCAAAAACAACGTTGGAGTCAGCTTATGGTAGAAAAATGTACATTCAATTCTCTGGCAACAGCTCTGGTGGACATACCTGCAATCAGCATGCCAATTACACACTCCCTCAAAAACATCTGTGGCATTGTGTTGTGTGACAAAACTGCACATTTTAGAGTGGCCTTTTGTCCCCAGCACAAGGTGCACCTGTGTAATGATCAAGCTGTTTAATCAGCTTCTTGATATGCCACACCTATCAGGTGGATGAATTATCTTGGCAAAGGAGAAATACTCACTAACAGGGATGTTAACAAATTTGTGCACAACATTTGAGAAAAATAAGCTGGTTGTCAGCATGGAACATTTCTGGGATATTTTATTTCAACTCATTAAACATGGGATCAACACTTTACATGTTGCGTTTATATTTTTGTAAAGTATCGACTTATGTACAACCAAATAAAATTACTTTACTCATGTCATAAAACAGCAACTGGGACCATTAAGGAATGATTTGCCTATAGCCTGGTTGAACTAGACTGAACATTGTGCTGACCATTGTTTTACCTGATGTCACATCATGTTCAGTTCGGTTTAACCAGGCTATTATTTGCCTATTGATTGATTATAACCGTCACTGTTTTTGCTAATTCAGGTGTTACCTGAGGTGTTTTGGTAATGCCCTCAACATTAGCCTTCCTCAAGAATAGCCATGAGGGGAAAATATTGCTGCTTTTATCAATGGACAGGGTTGTCAATTTCCTTTTATGGATGCCATACCACATCTCACATGACTTTGTCATAACCATTAGGAAAACTCCGTTGTCACGCTGTCATACCGTGTAGGTGTTTGGGTGGAGTACAAGGAACACAAGAGATGGGTGAAACTTGGAGGAACTGCCAACCTCAAGTTTCCTATGGCAACACTTTTGCAGTAAGAGTGCATGGGAAAACAATAAACAGAGGTGTGTGTGTGTGATTGTGTATACAGGGGTGTAATTTAGCGATGGTGTAATACATGTAGCCTAATACGGGGGTGTGCCATGAACTAATTTAACGCACAGTAGGATTGTGATTAGCCATTTTATAGACGTACATAACCCTGTATAGATGTATACAGTAGAAGGAAAGTGATTCACCAAACAGTACATCATAATACTGATGATGACTCCTGATCGTGGGCTAGTATCAAACACACAAAATGACCCATACCACGAGGTTAGAATGCATTTCATGGTGTCTGAAGTGTGCATGGTAGAAGGCACATACCGGCTTATGATGACAGAGTCCAGCTGTTGGTTACCGATAAGGGATCAAGGAAAAAACGTTAGGTGGTGGGAGGAGGCTGATTAGCTTTGAAAGTTGTTAACATGTAGCACCTGTACGCCTGCCTGGGACAAAAACACACACACCCAACACAGGCATCTCATGCTGCTCACACACCCACACCTGACACAAGAGCCTATGATCATGAAACTACACTAATAGGCTTCTGTAGGAATGACAAAAGCACTTCTATAAAACTGGGTGGTTCAAGCCCCAAATGCTGATTGGCTGACAGCCGTGGTATATCAGACCGTATACAACGAGTATGACAAAACATTTACTGCTCTAATTAACTAATTAGTTAACTAATTAACTAATTAATTAGAACGCCGCAGCCCGTCTGGTGTTCAACCTTCCCAAGTTCTCTCACGTCACCCCGCTCCTCCGCTCTCTCCACTGGCTTCCAGTTGAAGCTCGCATCCGCTACAAGACCATGGTGCTTGCCTACGGAGCTGTGAGGGGAACGGCACCTCAGTACCTCCAGGCTCTGATCAGGCCCTACACCCAAACAAGGGCACTGCGTTCATCCACCTCTGGCCTGCTCGCCTCCCTACCACTGAGGAAGTACAGTTCCCGCGCAGCCCAGTCAAAACTGTTCGCTGCTCTGGCCCCCCAATGGTGGAACAAACTCCCTCACGACGCCAGGACAGCGGAGTCAATCACCACCTTCCGGAGACACCTGAAACCCCACCTCTTTCAGGAATACCTAGGATAGGATAAAGTAATCCTTCTCCCCCCCCTTAAAAGATTTAGATGCACTATTGTAAAGTGGCTGTTCCACTGGATGTCTTAAGGTGAACGCACCAATTTGTAAGTCGCTCTGGATAAGAGCGTCTGCTAAATGACTTAAATGTAAATGTAATTAAGTTGGTAACCAATTTATAGCAATAAGGCACCTCGGGGGTTTGTGGTTTATGGCCGATATACCACGGCTTGTATCCAATTGTATCCAGGCACTCCGCGATGCGCCTAACAGCCTTAAGCCGTGGTATATCGGCCATAAAACACACCCCCTCGTGCAGTATTAATTATAAAAACAGCAGCCTTATAAAGTCTGTGTGATTGAGGTTGTCAATTGAAGCTAAGCTACAGTATAAAGTAGGTATCAGTCACAAACTAAAAAGTAAGTGAAAATGACAAAAAGACAAGTTATAACATCTTGAAACATTCAAGAGAAGTTAGGCATGAGTGAAAAAAGGACAAACTCTGGTCATGTTTGCCGCAAATGTCTCGTTTTTTTAAATGAGAAGCCAGAAAACGATCCATTTCACAATTTTCTCTTTCAATACTGCACTTCAGTTTCAAATCAAGTTTACAGAATTCATTTTTCAGGCATCTTGGGTGATGTGTGAAACCATTCCAACACGCATCATCACCCAAATCCTGTTTATTAATACATGACAACGTTGAAAAAAAAAAAATGAATTGAAATAAAAAGCATAAGAGTTATATAACCCCGAATTAAAGAGAAAACAAAGAGTTAGATTGAAGAGAGGACAGAAGGTAAATTGACAACCTGTAGAACACGGTTTGTCATCATAGACAAATGCAAATAGGAGGTCCATTGAATAGCTAAAGGCTCTTGATTACAGAACTGGCTTTGGTACTGGAAAAGCGGAAGAGGTGTTAGCCACTCAAAAAGGGTGCCGCTCCCTCCCATTTAAAACCTGTTGGAATAGGAGCCAACTGATACAATGAAGTAGTGTGTACTAAAACAATATTTCTAGACATACTAGGGTTGCTTTGGACAGAAGTTCATGAACGCTGCCTCCTAGACTTTCAGGGGGTGAGGCCAAACTGAATCCTAAGCAGTCCCATTTGACCTCAAAGGTCATTCTGTCTTTTGACACACACAGAACTTACATAAAATGTTTTAAAAAGTCATGTCATTAGAGAATATAAACACATTATAGAGTCCTTTCCTGGACCGAATATAAAGTTATTGGCCACTGAACCCCATTGTTGTATAAGGAAATTAACAGGACCATTTCAATCCTGAGGTCTAGTCGTTAACTGTCAACCATGCAGAGATGTATTGGTGCCACAACGGCGTGCAGGACAAGACAGGCGGATATATTATTCTCTATATTGAGAACTTGTCTCACAATCTAGATATTACAGTCATAAGACAGTTGAGGCAATACAGAGGTGACAGAATTTAGACAGTATGACCACGATCAGAAATGAACGTGTTATGAGACTTGGTCGCGGATTTACCCTGTGTGCCTGCATTTATACAGTTTGTCCTTTTTGATAGTGATTGATACAACACTTCCTCTCCCTCCCTCCTGTATACTGACATCGAGACTGAGTACATCAAGGCGCTTTTAAGAGTTAAAAAAAAAGTCAATTGGGTTTGTTTCCCTCTGTAAAGTGTGTTGGGGGTTGTTGAAGGCAACAAACACAAGGCCTGGAAACCTCTAGAACATGGAAGTCTCAAACTGGTAGCTTTCAAAATGGAGCTCTATACCCTATGCAGTGCACTACTTTTGACCAAGTTGTCTACTACACAAGGGAACAGGGTACCATTTCCAGACACAGACATTATTTCCACAGTTCAGGTGGAGAAAGTTTTCTAGAAACCCACTCAGCCCGTTTATCAATATCATGGGGGCCCATGGCTGCTTCCAACCTGAAGGCTTCACGGAAGCCTGGGACTCAATTTAGCTGCCGAAGCCGAAGATGCCCTTGATGTAGCCGGTCAGGCCGCCCTTGCCCTTCTGTTCCACTTTGTCTTCGAGGGGTGGGAAGGCCACGTGGTTGAGAGCCAGGTCAAAGAAGAGGGGCTTACAGGGGATGGGCTGGAAGTCAGGGGGGAACTGGACCAGGTTGGGCTGCTTCCCCACCAGGGTGGGGTCCAGGTGGAAGGTATCCAGACGTTCACACAGAGGCTGGATGGATGGAGGGGGGGTAAACAAATGAGAGAGAGAGCAGGGACTTGTAAATGTAAATGACTAGAACCATAAGGTTTGTAAGGTTTGGCTCGTCTGTCAGCTAGCAGAAAACATACGCTGTGGTTCCAATGCAAAGCAGAGGTCATTTTTCATGAACCAGCACCAGGTTCAGTAGTGAACAACCGTAATACCTGCCATGTCGACATACACTGCTCATGATAGCAGCAGCATGACATTTCAATGACAGATTTAAGAGTGAAACCCGACCCTGTGTGGGATTACACAATGACATATAGTACGTCTGGCAGAGGCCTCCTGATATCGGTCACCCATCACCCAAACATTGTCGTTCTTCCGTGTCAGTCTGCTCGGCAGCATTCCAGCCCTGTCCTGTATTGACTGAGGCAGGTCAGGGAGTATTCTTTCCCCGCAGGCTGGCCCACGTAAGGCAATGATCCATGGTAGGCACACTCCTATTCCCAACACCACTTCCTCTCACTACTGCACAACTAACATACTACACTTTTCATTTACTCCACCATTATCTGAAAGTAGTCTAGAAAATGTTAAGGCTGGAACCTGGGAGGTACCGAGGAGTCAGTTAACACAGAACTAATTGGTGAGCTGCTCGATTAAAGATCTGGCTCAACGTTAAGAGATCAATAAAAGCTAGGACATGGAGCGGAACGAGGAGCTCCACACTCTCTTTGCAAGTTACGACCGAATGTCCCCTCCCGAAACTTGAAAGACGCCAACACCTGCGAAATGGTGATCTGTTCAAATAACCAGTGATGAAAAACCCAAACACTGTAATTACAGGCAGAATCTTTCCACGAGAGGTTAGAGTTAGGGCTAAGCACATTGGGGGTGGTTAGCTGTGAGACTTTGTTTTTAATGTGGGAGGCTAACTTTGTTCGTTCTTACCGTGTTGTCTTTCACCTTCTGCTGAGAGGGTGCTTCAGGAGCATCCTCCGTGTCTAAAATACAAACACACACCCTCAGCTTCACAACGCAGAGGCAAAATAAAACAGAGACCTCAGATCTTATAAACGCACACCAGTCAGGTCACAACAATGACAAGTCAAGCAGAAAAGTCAAATACAAAGTTGGTTAACCCAGGTAAGGTTATTACCCTATAGAAACAAAATGGCTGCCATTGCAAGTCAGGTACCCACCTAAGATGGCCGCCGCCTGAAGCGAGTATTTCTCAGCGTTGACCTCTGTGATCAGCTCCTGCACATCAGGCAGATCCTTTAGGCAAGGGAGACAGATACATTAGGCAAAGACACCTTTAGACAGTCCCACAGTAGAGGTACCTGCCAAAATAATGGAAACACTTGAATAAATGAGGGATACTAAGTATATTGAAAGCAGGTGTACCGAGTTAATTATTCTTAGGGTCATGTATAAAAATACTGGGAAGGCCCTTATTTTGGCTATCATGACTATGCCCCCCATAGGATGACAATGGCCCCATCCAAGTGGCACGAGTGGTTACTGAATGGTTCTATGAAAACGATGTAAACCATGCGTCATGGCCGTCACCAGATGTCAACACAGTTGAACACGTATGGGAGTTTCTGGAGCGGCACCTGAGACAGCGTTTTTCCACCACCATCAATAAAACACCAAATGATGGAATTTCATGGAAGAACGGTGTCACATCCTTCCAATAGAGATCCAGACACTTGCAGAATCGATGCCATGCATAGGTGCATTGGAGCAGTTGTGACTCGTGGTGGCCCAACGCCCTATTATTAAGACACTTTATGTTGGTGTTTCCTTTATTTTGGCAGTTACCTGCATGCTAAAAATTTAAGTTTACATACTGGCCACAGTCAGGGGGTCAACGGTTATAGGTCAGGGGTCAGTGTCTGTTACCTTGAGGCTGTTGTTGAGGCTCTTAGCCTTGGACTGGACCTCCTTGGCGTACTTCAGGACCCGCTCATACAGGACCAGAGCCTCGCTCCACTTCTTCACCAGCACGTACGACTGGGCTATGAAGAAACACCTGGGGGAGAGAGAGGGGGATGTTAGTGACTGTATGTTTCTGTTCTGGCAGAGGCGACTCAGAAACACTTGAACAGCAGGGGTTATGCCAGCAACTGTGCGTGCGTGCGTGCGTGCATGTATGCAAGTATGTATGTATGTAAGTTTGCGCCATTTCTTTACTAGCTTATACATCAAGGCTATGAAGAAACACCTGTGGGAGTGTGTGTGTGTGTGTGTGTGTCCTCCGTCGTGTGAGCTCTGACCTGTAGGCCTTGTAGACCAGCATCTTGAGGGCCACCTCCTTCTGGAAGGTGTGATCTTCCTCCAGCCCCTGCAGGGTGGACAGCTCAGCCAGACTCTGTAGAAACAGTCATGAGGCAACATCAACAAGGATAAGCTGACTCACTGGTAGAGGCTTAACCATAGAAATAGAATGTGTCAGAAAGAAACATCCTATTTCTACGGGCTTAACATTAGGGTTGAATGGCGGGCACCCCCTCAGACGATCCCGCAGGTGAAGACGTCGGATGTGGAAGTCCTGGGCTGGCGTGGTTACACGTGGTCGGTGGTTGTGAGGCCGGTTGGCCATACTGACACATTTTCTAAAGTGACGTTGGATGCGGCTTATGGTAGAGAAATGAACAAAATCTCTGGCAACAGTTCTGGCGGACATTCCTGCAGTCAGTATGCCAATTGTGCGCTCCCTCAAAACCTGAGACATCTGTGGCATTGTGTCACGCGACAAAACTGCTCATTTTAAAGTGGCTTTTATTGTCCCCAGAACAAGGTGTACCTGTATAATGATCATGCAGTTTAATCAGCTTCTTGATCTGCACACCTGTTGGGTGAATGGATTATCTTGGCAAAGGAGAAATGCTCACTAACAGGGATGTAAACAACCTTGTTCTCAAAATTTGAGAGAAATAAGCTTTTTGTGCCTGTGGAACATTTCTGGGATCTTTTATTTCAGCTCATGAAACCAACACTTTACATGTTGCGTTTATATTTTTGTTCAGTATAGTTCTTGGACTTGATCCTGGGTATGCTGAGTAAATAGAGTGGTTTGGGTGTTTTGTGGTTATGAAGCAGGAAAATATCAAACCATTCAGTTTCACTATCAATTACTGTAACATTATGAGATAACAAGGACACAGACATTGGGAATGTGCCAGAGATGACAATGTAATGTGACATGGTGTTGTGTTATCAGAGGTGTATTCATTAGTGCGCACAACAGCAAAACGTTTTAACAGAAAAATAAAAACAGTTTATTGGACAACCTCAGGTAGCATCGCCCTGTTTTACTCGGGTGTCTTCCGTTTCATGGCTACTGTACACGACCCAGGTGTGTGTTTGTACCTGGAGGATGATGTCGTACAGGCGGATGAGGTCCTGGGGGCGAGGGCCCCGTTTGTTTTCGTCCATCTGCGGCTCCTTCAGCTTGGCCTGCAGCATGTGGGCCATGCTCTCGTTCCTCTTCACCACCGTCCACAGCTTGATGTAGGTCAGGTAGCTATGGGGAGGGGCACAAACACAGGTCAAAGACTGATTCCATGTACAGATAGGCTCTTAATTCATATTTGCTTGCATTTCTCATCTAATCAAAATGCATCGGAGAAGACAGTCTGAGGAGAGGGACCTCGGACCTTCTCCTCCAATACGGTTGAGGATGCGGGGAGGAGATAGGGGTCACCATGCGTCTTGCATCCTCTGACAAATGTCAGACAGACAGAATGACCTCTCTTACCTGTGCAGGAACTGCAGGTTGGACACCTTGCCACTGGCTTCATCAGATCTCTCTCGCTGCTTCTGCAGAGTTGAACAGTCAGGGAGCATTTACCCATAAACAGATCGGGTCAAGGATTGTACCAGACTTTGTCACTACTACTCACGTTACTGTTTATCCTATGAACTTCACTACGTCAGGTCCGTAAAGCCAAGTATCAACGTGAACCCCGGTCAGTTCGTAACCCTAACTGTCATGTCTGTAACCTTTTCAGTGTCAGTCAGTCAGTCATACTTACCGCTTCAGTCTTCAGCTCCTCTCTCACAGCCTGGATGGTGTCTCTGCACTCGGCTAGTAGGGTCTCGTACAGACGTTCCTTGGTCTCCTCATTGGCTGCCTGTGGGCGACAAATGGTGATCCAGTATGAATATGACACAGAATATGAATTCATTATTCCATAGATACCTCCCCTGACCTTCTCCACCAATGGGTATTGAGAAGGACATGAGGATAGAGGACACGAGGCATAAGCAAGAGAGACCTTCCCTATGCCTGTGGGTACTGATGCTGGGTTATGGGATTCGTATTTCTTTGTGCGATAATATGAAACAAAACAGCTGAAATACCATGAAAATAGCTACGGCTGCATTTGACTCACAAACGTTTTCATACTTGAAATGGTTGCCTGAAATGGAGCCTTACTTACAGTACGAATCAGATTAAATCATGCAAATGTAAATATTAGCGTAAAAGCTCAAGTAGGTCTTGGGTAAGGCTGTGACTGGGAGACAAACGTACACAGCAGAGCAGGTTGCTGTAGACATTCCTGTAAAAGGTAAATTCCTAGAGTTACTGTAGCTCAGGACTGATGTCAAAGAGAAGCCTGGTTGTTCATGACACCAAGATGTAACACAGGCTTATTGTGTACGTTACAGTAGGCTAACTTGTAGGTTTGGGAGGCAGCCAAGTGTTGCGATTTATATTGTTTATGAAACATGTCAGTCATTTCAGAAGATGGAGTCAGAAATATTACAGTATCGTCAATGACTCATATGTCCTAGTTAGAACGTCCTGGCAGTGGCCATATTAAATAAAAAATTGCTAATAAAATATGTTTGTTATATATTCCCCTGCTGACAAATCCATCCGATCTTAAATTATGTTGCCGCATCTTATCCTCTGACGAATTGGTGTACATGCTTGTGAGACAAAGTAAATCTGAGGATTCCCCAGGGTCTTCTCTTTAGTTGCCAAAAACACTTAAGCAATCATTAAAGCGCTAAAACATGGCGGGGAATGATTTGGGAGCGTTCCACTTTAAAAAGTGGCAGAATTGTCCTTTTTTAAAAACCTCAAATTCATAATCTCCAGCACCATACCAGTGTCTACATACTTGACGGATTCATAATCTCCAGCACCATACCAGTGTCTACATACTTGACGGATTCATAATCTCCAGCACCATACCAGTGTCTACATACTTGACGGATTCATAATCTCCAGCACCATACCAGTGTCTACATACTTGACGGATTCATAATCTCCAGCACCATACCAGTGTCTACATACTTGACGGATTCATAATCTCCAGCACCATACCAGTGTCTACATACTTGACGGATTCATAATCTCCAGCACCATACCAGTGTCTACATACTTGACGGATTCATAATCTCCAGCACCATACCAGTGTCTACATACTTGACGGATTCATAATCTCCAGCACCATACCAGTGTCTACATACTTGACGGATTCATAATCTCCAGCACCATACCAGTGTCTACATACTTGACGGATTCATAATCTCCAGCACCATACCAGTGTCTACATACTTGAAAACGGCACATTTATATGATCTGTGGTTAAAAATATAAAAACGTCCTAAAGTAAATGCTTATCATTAAGCACGTTTCCATCCAGAAATGCGAGTAAAATAATGTATATAAAACATTTTTAAATCACAACAGCTGTGATGGAAACCGATGGTTACAGTACAATTTTATAAATGCTGAAAGACAACGTTCATTCGACACGGTGGAATCTTTGTGTGTCGGTAAGATGAATTATTCGAGAAATGGTGGTGGAAACTCCTTAAAGCACAAATAGACATTATAATCATATTGGAGTCGTCCTCCCACTACAACTCCGGGAAACAATGCAGTTTAGTAGGCTAGGCTACAAATGAAATCATTTATGATGAACTTCACAGGGTGGTGAAAGTGCACGGTGATCTTGATGCTCCTTTCCAATAAATATCGAGGGTCTTATTCTGGTGACATGCTGATCGATGCTTGACTGCCGTTTGGCAATGAAAGATATTCCTCGCTCTTAATAGCGGCATTATGTTAAGTAGCCTACCCGCACTGTTAGGCTTTGGCCGTATTTTAATACCATTTAAAAAGAATAATAAGCAAACCAAATGCATAGCTGGAGCCCTTAGCTGGATATAATTTGACACATCTTAGATTTCGTTATAAACAGTGGCTTAGCACGCACCCACATTGTTTAAATGTTTTTTATGTACGAGGGTGCACTACGCCACTGCTTATAATAATAACTACATATCGAATACGTGCCAAATAAATGATATCCAGCTACGGGCTCCAGCTATGCATTTGGTTTGCCAACTTGACATCTAGTGGCTAGAAGTCAAGATCAAGCTTCTTGGTTACAGCAGAGACATTTAATCCTTTCCATGATCAAGATCTCGATTGCCTAAATTGCTGTGTGTGCAAAAAATGTATAACTACTTAAAACATTATACATCACCCCTTGTGTGCACTTGCGTGAAGACCGTATACCCCAGTATGGTACAGAAACAGTAGGACTTTGGAAATCTGGATAACGCCCAGCCCTACGCACTGTATCTGACCAGAGTAGGGACATTTGCTATTTAACGCAACAGTTTGTGACAAAACTATCGAGTTGAAAACGCGTTGGAAACGCATTGAATTTTTTTTTTTTAGGTACATGAACTTAAGAGAAAAAGTACATTGTGTGCACTACGTCATCACGCACTGATTTTTGGAAGTCAGTTTTGTGGAATTTGGAATATCCGCATCAAAATCTGTCACCAATTGGATGGAAACATATCTTGTGACATCACAAGTTAGGATAAAATATATATATGCATTTTTAAAACCTGCAACGAGTTTCTAGCCAGAGAGATGGTATTTTCTTGCTCCCCACATCACTAATCAGTGTCTGAAAATCAGTGTTTTTCAAATGAAACTTTTGATAATGTCATTGGGTAGAACGTCTTAACATTATATATTGTTCGACAAAACGTAGAAATGCACCATTTTCACATATGTAAACAACGGTATTGTGCTGGAGATAATGAAAATGAGGCTGAACATTTATGAGAGTTGCCCTTTAACACAAATTGGTTTTTGGGCAGACTATGAAGTAACATTCACTCCTACCCATGCAGCATGTGGGGAGGGTGTATTGTGGTGAGACATTCACTCGTGCCACCACCCTGGCAACGCCTAGCCCCTAACAGGACTGGGAGAACCAGTCTGGTATCTTCTGTGCTTTTCATAGAGGGAGAGAAAGAAGGAGGGATGGTGCATCCCTCTTCAGTATGTCCCCTAGGGATTGTGCATGGCCTTAAATGGCAGTTCCGTTGGAATGGTTGAGGGATCCCACACGAAACCCAGACAAAAAAAAAAAAAACATGATTTGGGGGATTTTTACTAAATGTAATCCACAGAAGTCCTATGGATGAATGATTGTTGACAGACACAAATGTGAAATATAAAATGCATAAAATCTGAAATAATTAAAATTGCCATATGACATTGACCTTACCTAGGCCTCCTTTTAAGATTCCATAAAGTTTCATTTGTGAGCTACAAAGCAAAAATGTACGTCAAATGAAGCTTTACGGCTTGCTCTGTAATAAGAGTAGTATTTTAATGGTCATAACTTTTATGAATATTGAAATATATATAAACATGAATATTGAAATGTTTTGATTTTCTATATAATTGTTGAACATAATATACTCTACAGGCATATCAGAGTTCCAGAGTGGGAACTCTGCTTCTTTTAGAGTTCGTAAGCATACCCAACAACGTGAATGTGAAAATGGATTCAAAATTATCACGTTCTACTGGTGATTTGCAGGATGTGCAACGACACAAGTAAAAGGAGGGTTGTGATTGGTATAGCAGACGTAACCAATCGCTCTGTATAAAAATGGGCCATAACTTTAGACAACTGAGGTAGATACAGGGGAGTGTAGAAGTAGAGGCAGCCATAGGGGGAAAGGTATTATGGTCCAACTATTTCTGAACCCTTGTGTTCCCCACATCAAATGGTACCTTCCATAAACGTAACAGAATCATTGACTGACATATCAATTAAGGACTGAAGTGCATAAACTGTTAGCCCTCAATTCAAAAAGCACATTTGGATACAGACGGTTGAGGACAGGTATGAGGGGAATTTCTGACCAGACCCAAATTCAGCCTTACTTCAAAAGTGTAAGCAAAATTACATGTAATGCTCTGCTACATCTAACACAAATGATAATCCCACTCCCAAACTGATAACCATTTAGCTCCGATGCTAGTCTGTCCATAGAGACTAGGGCTGATGGGTGTAGCCATGTGAGTGTGTGGGTTGCTATGCAGAGAATGCAGTTTGACAGCACGAGTGGCAGCATGCCAGAGCCTAGTGCAGGTGGGTGTGACGGGTGTGGCCGCAGGGATGGAGAGGTAGGCCTCCAGGAAGCCCAACAGGGAAGGTAAGAAGAGTCTGACAATAGACACATGTCAGAGAGCTGTAGTGGAGCGAACGCCACCTACTGAGACCCAAGGTGAACTACATGTGATGATAGCCACCGTTGGACTCCTGACCTGCCTTGAGGATAACCTCTCCCTGCAGACTGGTTGATAACAGCTCGATATCGCTAGAGAAACCGAGCACTGACTAGGCTGCACCACTAAACCCCTGTTCACTGGCCCCCTAGTTCACCAACAGTTTCTCTAGTTCCATTAGTTCAAAAGGCATCCTTGTTCACGCGGCTCATAAGTTAACTACCGGCCCTGCAGCTTCATCCCACTAGCCCATAACGAAGCAGAGGTGTCCAAGCAAAACAGCAAAACCCTTTTCAGGGCTTGACATGAACAGGTTTCTTTTGGCCACTTGTCCAACGGACAATTAGGACAGATTCTTTACTTGTCTGAAGGCTCAAGTTATAGGCCAAAATAGGTGACTGATCTGCATGTTGTAAGAAGCAAAGAAACACTTTCAAAGAAGATAGTTGGTTTATTCAGGGTTCATACACATTCTGACAGATGTCAGAATTACCTGGCCAATATTGAATAGAGCGGAAACCGCAGCTTTCCAACAGTGTCAGATTTATGTCTCAGCTCCCAAAGAGACGACTTTTGCAACCGGTGTATGCAGCATTGGTGTATTAACGCAGCCGCTCAACAACTACGCAGTTGATGAACGCTCACAAGGCCATGTAACAAGTTATTCACCAGGGCGCTGGTGGAAGGTTTGGGACATGACACTAACACATGCTAATAGCTAAATAGTTAACTACCAAGACGACTATACAATATGTTTTAAACTGGACATCTGGTTAGTCTGTTTCTCATTATTTTAAAAGGCTACCTGCTGCTGTTGCAATGTCTCTCTCGGGCAACGGCCCACTGGCACAGGTAATGTACACGTCTGATGACAGTACGAACCCTGTTTGCTGGAACAAACAAATATGCACAGGGTGATCTCAAAAGCGGAGCTTGCAACCGCAGGTGATTGAAAGACTGCTCATGCCTGTAAATGCAATAATTATACTCCGATGTGCTCTGCAGAGATTGGGAAAGACCTACTTCTAACCCGAGTAATTGTTCGATATTTTGATGTGTGAATTATTTATTTGTCTAGTCAGACAACTTAAATCTATATTCTGCTTGTCCGACTTTTTGTTGTTGGTTGTCCCGGACAAGCGTTAATGTCAACCCCTGCTTTTAACAGCATCATTCTGACCTGTCCCGTACTGTGCCGGCTCTGACATTTTCTTTTCACAGTTCTAGCAACTGCGGAGGATGCGAAACCCAGGCCAGCCCAGTCAAGTTCTGCTTGGCTCAGTACCGTGAAAACGTGACTAGTCCCCTGGTAGGGTCACTGACCTGGGCGATGGCGGCCTCGTTGTCACCCAGGCCCAGCAGGAAGATGCGGGCCTTGTCGATCTTGACGGGCACCGTTCGGCCTCGCCACTCCACCTCGCTCATGGTGGCTGCCTGCTTGGCTCTCGTCTGTGTGATCAGGGCCTGGAACAATACCACAACCATTCAACAGTATGCAACATAAGACAGGTCTGTTCCAACATCCACATTAGCCTACTACTGAAAAAGATAGAACACAGACCCGATACATTGCCAATGGAACAAAGGGATTTTCTCTACACTAAAGAGTAAAACATAGATTTATGGCCATACTCTCCAGTAGTAAAGTAGTTGTTACTATGTGTTTTACAGTGAGAGGGACCACACACACTGACCTCTAGTTTCTCAGCCATCATGCCTCCTCCTCCTCCTGCACTGAGCCTCATCTGCATCAGCTCATTCATGGCGTTCTGGTCACCTGGGGTCAGAAGGAAGTAGGATTGTTCACTACCAGTCAACTGAACGGGAACGGGTTGTGTGTGGGTGCGTGTTCGGTGCGAGGGTGTGGGAAAGAGAAGCTGTAGAACGCACAGACGTGTGCGATTTCCTCGATATGAGAGGTGTGCATGTGTGAATGCTTATTAAAAGTGCAATCCACTGTCAATGTGAGCGACGGGCTGTGTGTGACGCCTACCGATGTTGTAAGCACAGTAGCGGATGTTGGGCGAGATCTCCTCCACACGCTGGTGATACAGCACTGCCAGCTCCTCAGTAAAGGCACTGGCCAGCTTCTCATAGATTGTCCTGAGGGAGGTTACAATACAGTTACATGGAATTTTCTATAGTTCACAAGTAGCAAGGTGGTGGTCCGGGAATACAGCTGTATGCTGAATGCGTTTGGATATGTTAAGCATACGCCTACACTTAGGTGCCGCTCGTTAACATCAGACAACTTGACATCTGTCAACAAACAATGTAGCCTACATTGTTAAAGCCTCATATGCCCCATGTGAAATGACGATCGTAATACTCTCCATCAAAAGCTCAGCAAACAAAAGGGGCCACACTTTAGGCATTTCGGTAGTAGAGTGGGGTCAGACTCACTTGCACTTGTTGAAGGCCTCCGTGGCAGCCTTCCACTCCTGCAGCTCAAAGCGCACCATGCCACTCAGGTAGGAGGTGTAGGCCTGCAGACAAGTTGCATTCATTATTACTTATTCAGAGGTCATCAGCAGCTATTTCCGGCTGGGTTAGAAAGACAGGGCCCTGAAGTGCCCTTTCCTCCAGGACATGCCCAGCTGCCATGGACACACCCAGCTGCCATAATGTTGGTTCCTCAACTGATAAATATTTGTCTTCAAATATTAGTTTCAGTTCAATTGTTACTTCACTTCAACAGCATTTGAACCCCATGTTGAAATAAATGAAGGTGAAACAATAGGGAAAGTCACGGACTCTCCAGGTCAGGGCATTACTCTACCTGTGCTTCCAGTTTGGTCTTGGCATCCACACGAGGGCTCTCACACAGCTTCTCCAGCCTCTCTCCATGTTTGGCGGCCTTCCGCAGGCGGGACAGCAGGTGGAAGCGCTTGCGGGGCTCTGTGTTGGCCTCCTGCTTCAGCTGCATGGCATAGCTCCACGCCCTCTCAGCCTCCATCAGTACCAGCAGTAGATACCTAAAAGGGGAATGGGATTTGTTGTATTCAAGGGACTTGGGCCAACTTGTGCGGGCCACTATTTTGTTGCCTCTCTGGGCACTCCATGCATGATGATGAGTATTTTGATTGTAGTTCTAGAACAGAATGATGGTTGCTGGCAGGTTTCATGCATTAAGTATTTGGATTGTAAATCCAGTTGTACTTTAATACTGTTGTAAGAATGGGATCGGGTACTATTACCTGTTGTCAGAGTACCGGTTGTCAGAAAGCATCTCGACAGTCACTTTCTTCCCAGTGAACTTGTGCCTGTTGCCGCACTTGAAGCCCAGGGTCTTGCGCAGACGACGCAAGCGCCGGGAGCAGTATCCCCTAGGACAGAGAGAAAAACATGGGTGAATTTTAGTGTGAAACTATTAGCCAACCATAAGGTATGATCTGTGGTTGTCAAACACCCATTCACTGCCATAGTCCAGTCCTCCATCTCACCTGTATCTTTGATAATCCCCGTGTCGCAAGCCATGTTGTTGCTGGGAATCCTTGATGATCTGGAGAACTGCAAGTATGCGTTAAGGGCCAGTCTACTACATTCACACAGGAACCTAAAGCTAGCTACATACACAGTGAAGAATTAGAAAAGCCAGAGTAGCTGTACTTTAGCAGTGGTTTTGAATTATGTGATGTATGTAGCAAGTTGACAATGTTAATTTACTTAAATACACATGATTTTAGCAATATTCTAATGACATCTGTAAACCGCTTTTCTAATGACACTTAGCGCTAGCCTTCCGACATTACGTTAGCCAACTAACGTTAGTTATGGAAGCCCACCTCCACCAAAACATACTGGTGTCGCTAAATCAAATATTGGTCCCGGGTCAGCTATATAGCTTTAGAAAGGATACTCTCCAGTCCTATTCCATCTTCCGTTGCATTTTCTTTATTCTCGTCCATAGGTAATATTTTCCCTTCATTTTGCTTGTCGGAGGCCATTTTTCTACTAGTAGCACACGTCCAAACAGACCCGAAAAAATGCACCGGAAGTAGACAACGTTTTAATACACATGACACGCAACAATAGCGAAATACACGATTCAAAACAGTCCAATAACGCTTATAACATTCAACAAAAATATAAACGTAACAGTGTTAGTCCCATGTTTCATGAGCTGAAACAAAAGATCCCAGAAATGTTCCATACGCACAAAAAGCTAATTTCTCTAAAATGTTTTGCACACATTCGTTTACATCCCTGTCAGTGAGCATTTTCTAATTTGCCAAGATAAGCGTACACCACCATCTTCTTCTTCTGAGTGTAACGGCGGGTGGCTTCCGATATGCTGCATTACCGCCTCCAACTGGACTATAATATAAATACATGATACTTTGTAAAACAAAAAAAACATCCTTCACACTAATCCTAGACTCATTAAAACCCCAAGACGCCATTCCACTACCTTGACCCTATCAACTCCTGCACCATGCCAACAGCCTGGGAGGACTGAACACCACTCAACACACCCTGTAACTCTTCTGAAGTATATATATATATATATATTCTAAAGTCAAATACTTCTCTGCAGCTGCCACCACATCTATTTTCTGGTGATGTTGCTTCAATATGTCCACATCATTTTCCACCCTTATGATGCCATCTATTTTGGGAAGTTCACCACTCCCTCCTGCAGCAAAGCACCCCCACATAATGATGTGGCCACCCCGTGCTTCACGGTTGGGATGGTATTCTTCGGCTTGCAAGCCTCCCCCTTTTTCCTCCAAACATAACGATGGTCATTATGGCCAAAGAGTTCTATATTTGTTTCATCAGACCAGAGGACATTTCTACAAAAAGTACAATATTTGCCCTCATGTGCAGTTGCAAACCGTAGTCTGGCTTTTTTTAATGGCGGTTTGTAGCAGTGGTTTCGTCCTTGTTGAGTGGCCTTTCAGGTATATAGGTATAGGACTCATTTTACTGTGGATATAGATACTTTTGTACCCGTTTCCTCCAGCATCTTCAAAAGGTCCTTTGCTGTTGTTCTGGGATTGATTTGCATTTTTCGCACCAAAGTACGTTCATCTCTAGGAGACAGAACGCGTCTCCTTCCTGAGCGGTACGACGGCTGCGTGGTCCCATGGTGTTTATACTTGCGTACTTTTGTTTGTACAGATGAATGTGGTACCTTCAGGCGTTTGGAAATTGCTCCCAAGGATGAACCAGACTTGTGGTCTACCATTTTTTTCTAACGTCTTGGCTGATTTCTTTTGATTTTCCCATTATGTCAAGCAAAGAGGCACTGAGTTTGAGGGTAGGCCTTGAAATACATCCACAGGTACACCTCCAAATGACTCAAATAATGTCAGAAGCTTCTAAAGCCATGACATAATTTTCTGGAATTTTGCAAATTGTTTCAAGGCACAGTCAATTTAGTGTATGTAAACTCCTGACCCACTGGAATTGTGATACAGGGAATTATAAGTGAAATAATCTGTCTGTAAACAAATTTTGGGAAAAATGACTTGTGTCATGCACAAAGTAGATGTCCTAACAGACTTGCCAAAACTATAGTTTATTGACAAGACATTTGTGGAGTGGTTGCAAAGCGAGTTTTAATGACTAATGACAACCTAAGTGTATGTAAAACTTCCGACTTCAACTGTGTGTGTGTATATACACACACACACACACACACACACACACGTTTTGTTGACCCGTAGAGAAGGTTCCATATGAGAATTTGCTACTGATATGACAGCATTTGAGTGACACTTTGACAACAAAATGACAACCACAAAGTGAAAATGATATACAACTTTTAATATAGTATCCTAGATAGTCAAATTGGCTTTGAGCTACAGTTATCCAAAACATAAACACATATAGACAGCTTTCCTGCTGCCCATGAGGGCCCACCACCCCATTTTGCCAAATGACAGTTTTCAATCAATGAGGGAGTTTGATTAAGTGCACCGCGCTATGGCATGTGACGTGAATGGGCAAAACGGTGAGGGAGGAGCACCCTTCTCAAATAAAACAGTAATCTGCACCACTCGGCCATGTTGTCAACAAGGCAGCATCGTTCAGATCCATATAACATCTAGTATCATTGCTTAATCTACGTCTCTTCGGTTTAAAGCTGAATTCACCAACGGTTAAAATGGGGCACCTGGCTCACGCCCGGGGGGCAGTCCGGTTCCAAAACAAATGTAATCCATGCTAACCCGGTTCACCCGGGACATTAATATTACTCCTTCATATGTTCTGTGCAGCAGATATGTATCTGGCCAGAAAGTTCTTGACCTCGGAGATGTGCATGGTCTCCTTGATGGTGGTGTCGCGGCTGCGCACCTGCAGTAGGCCACTCTCAAGCGTGTTGTCACTGATCACCACAGTGAACAGCACCCCCATCTCGTCATACCTGGGCACACAGGCACCAAACATACTTACAGTTGGGTCCCCACAGGGAAACAGTACAGATATCGAGATCACCTTCAGTGAAGTCAAACGTCAACATGTTACATAATTCTGTATACACCAAATTGCATGGTCACTAAATAGGTGGGCTTTTGATGTCAAAATTCTATTGTATTCAGAATGTATCCAACAGTAGACAACACATGAAATCCGTTACATGAAATGATAAACCACAACATAAAGAAATATACTATCATGGTATGAAGAAGTTTTACTTTGTGTTCAGCTGCTCCATTGAGGTTGGCATGGTTTCAAGATATCCAGGCCATGCAGAGACTCCCCCTTCCAAGAACTCCTTCAGCAAGCCTTCACAAACCTAAGATGTAGAAAATAATTTTAGAACTACACTCAGAGTCCTATTGAATAACTTTGTGTATATCTCAATAGTTTCCTACCTGTCTTAGTTCCACAGTGGCTCCCCTTCCCATGTCCAAGGCCACTTTGACTGGAGACAAAATAGGATGGAGCTTCAAAACCTACAAGGGCAACAAGAAGTCAGTGTGTGTATCACATTCTAACAATTTCCATCAGTTCAAAAAACAGATGTTGGATGCTTAAGTTCTAACCCATGTTATCAGGGCGGCAGGGTAGCCTAGTGGTTAGAGCATTGGACTAGTAACCGAAAGGTTGCAAGTTCAAATCCCCGAGCTGACAAGGTACAAAATCTGTCGTTCTGCCCTTGAACAGGCAGTTAACCCACAGTTCCTAGGCCGTCATTGAAAATAAGAATTTGTTCTTAACTGACTTGCCTAGTAAAATAAAGGTAAACAAATTAATTTAAAAAAAGAGACATAACCATACGAAAGCTAATGTGGAAAGGACCTGGAAAGGCGTCTCACCTTTCTCTGCTGTAGCCTCTGTTTGCTGTCGACTTTCTTCACTTGCTGGAGTGAGTTGTACAGGTACGCCAACACTCCTCGCTCTAGGTTTCCAGTTACGGAGATGGCATAGGGGACGACTGACTTCCTTCCATCTAGGCACTGTGCATGACAGACAGAAAACATATGGAGCATTGATATGATTAATACAATCTTACTTTAATAACAAAAATATGTTTTATTGTCACATACAACACATTTCACTAGACTTATCCGGTGTATTACAGGGTCAGCCATACTGCCCTACCAAGCAAAAAGGCAGTACCTGCTCATAGCGTGGAACTGAGAAAAATTGCTTTCATTTACTTTGGTTTCACAGAAACCTAGTGCAGTTACTGCTAATATGACCCACATTTTCTCCAAAACAGAGGCAGGATACTTGTCCACATGATTAAGCATGTATTTAACGTAGCAAGAATGATATTAACTCATTTTTGACCAAATTAGCAGTTACTGCCTTTTTGCTTGTTAGGGCATCATAGATGTACAAGGCACCTGGAGCAAATTAGGGTTAAGTGCCTTGCTCAAGGGCACAGAGATTCTTCACCTTGTCAGCTTGGGTATTCAAACCAGAGACCTTATGGTTAATGGCATAATGCTCTAACTGCTAGGCTACCTGCTGCCACACAACTGACCACATGCGACCAGTGGCACCTTAATTGGGGAGGATGGGCTCAGAGTAATGGCTGGATCAGAACTAATGGAATGGTATCGAACAAATCTAACACATGGTTTCCATGTTTAATATCATTCCATTCCAGCTATTGTTATGAGCCGTCCTCTCCTCAGCAGCCTCCTGTGCAACTGACATATTGTGAAAAATGATTAAGATCTACTCCTAAGTTGTTTTATAGTGACAGCATAAGAGGGTTAGGGTATTAACTGCAGTTTTGTCCCTGCAGAAGAAGGCATCATTACACTGACCTGTAGTTTGTTGCGAGTGCTCTTGTGTGTCTGCAGCAACTCCGCATCCCCTCGGCTCAATAGAGTCTCCAGGGCCTCTTGGCCCCATGGGAAATTGTACACAATTTTCACACCACGAGACGCCCGGCCTGCCAGCTCCTTTTCTGTTATGTCACTGCAGCTGAAGTCGGACGGGCCCAGGGCAAACTGGATCATAGATGAATGGAGGGACAGGATTGGATGGACAGAGAGATGAGATTAGAGAAAAGTACTTTACCATCCACATTAATTCAAGTTGTCTATTTTGTGAAGTTCACCAGTCCCTCCTGCAGCAAAGCACCCCCACATAATGTGGCCACCCCGTGCTTCACGGTTGGGATGGTGCTCTTCGGCTTGCAAGCCTCCCCCTTTTTCCTCCAAACATAACGATGGTCATTATGGCCAAATAGTTATATTTGTTTCATCAGACCAGAGGACATTTCTACAAAAAGTACAATATTTGCCCTCATGTGCAGTTGCACATAGGACTCATTTTACTGTGGATATAGATACTTTTGTACCCGTTTCCTCCAGCATCTTCACAAGGTCCTTTGCTGTTGTTCTGGGATTGATTTGCACTTTTCGCACCAAAGTACGTTCATCTCTAAGATACAGAACGCGTCTCCTTCCTGAGCGGTACGACGGCCGCGTGGTCCCATGGTGTTTACACTTGCATACTTTTGTTTGTACAGATGAACGTGGTACCTTCAGGCGTTTGGAAATTGCTCCCAAGGATGAACCAGACTTGTGGAGACCTACCATTTTTTTTCTGACGTCTTGGCTGATTTCTTTTGATTTTCCCATTATGTCAAGCAAAGAGGCACTGAGTTTGAAGGTAGGCCTTGAAATAAAGCCACAGGTACACCTCCAAATGACTCAAATGATGTCAATTAGCCTACCAGAAGCTTCTTGACTTCAAATCAAGATTCAGATTCATTTGCAGACAGAGAAACTGATCTTGACCACAACGTATTGAAATTGGATCAGAAAGTGACCCACCTTTCTCCACCACTGCAGCCGATGCCGTGCCCAGTAGTCCAACCACTGTGAGGAGGTGCGGGGCGAGCAGAACCACACCAAAGAGGACTGGGTAACTTCATCTGGGCTGCCAGAAATTGACACACAGGATAGGGGTTAAAGGTAGACTCTGCAAAATGACGTTGCCACGAGCAGCACCGCAGATATTGAGTTGAGCGATATACAAGACTTTGCTCAGACAGTCACACACAGTATGTGTGCATAGGCACAGGTTCGAGTCATGCTGTTGGAATGTCATAGGTACGGGACCAAAACAGTGGAGAAGTTGAACCTCGTGCTTCAGCGCTCTTAGTTGTTGCAGGAATTGAACCACTATGCTTTTTACTTTCTGAATGTACGTCATCTCGCTGAGTCTACCTTTAAAGCACACAACTACTCTTTAGTCTGCTATGCCCAGGTGTTATAGCAATCTGCCATCTCAAACAAAACAAGAACATGTGACTTAGATTTAATTTAGCATAGATTTAACCTATTTGCACTTTGAATAAGCACAATGGTAACTGATCACAGTGCAGGTGAATAGTTCATGTGATTTAAGGGAGGAGTTAGCCTCACCAACTAGGTCCACCTGATGGCTGGAAGCACAATCCTGTCTCAGCCAGGCCGAACGGCAACTTTCGGTTCACTAGTTCCAAAGAGGGCACATATTGCTCCAAAGCACCTGGAGGGGGGTGGGGGGGAGCATTGACCATGTTAGCCTGGAAACCCAACGTTTAATTTAACTATACGAGTTGATTTATGTCCTGAAGCATGCACACAAGTAAAAATAGCAGAGGTGTACAATACAACACCCAATGATAGTTACCTTGGAAAAGACTAGTTCGAAGAGATGCACCATTCTGGATGTGGGTCTGTAGCTTCTGAATAAGTTGGTCCTTGCTTAGCTCTCTCTGGGAAAGTATTTGCCGTAGGTTCTCCGTGTCAACAACCCTCAATTGTCCATCCCTCTCGGTAGTTCTGTCCTTACTAGCGTGTAGAGTGCTTATCCCAAACACCTCGGCCCTGAACCCTATCACAGAGTTCCACCACTGTTCAAGAATGTTCTTTTTAAGTTCCATACCAAGTGGTCCATATCCACAGTTGGTTCCGCGCTGAAAAGAATCTCTATGAAGTTGGCCAGAAGCTATGTAATACCTGTCAGTGCATAGCTGCATCAGTGTTTTGGTATGGTCGGAGTCCTCAGCGACAGACCTGACAGGAGTTGCAGTACTGCAGTGCTGACGTGCAAAAGCTACCCTGCAGCAGTGTGAGGTTCTTGTTATATTCTCACATCTCCAGATGAGTCTTCTAACACAATAAGTGAGCATATTTAGTGGTCACTCATTCCGTTATTGAAAAGAAGTTAGGCACGCATCAAGCTGCAATTAACCTAGCAATGCATTGCGTGCGGTCTCACATTTTAGAAGTAATTCCCAGGCTGAAATCACGTTAGAAAAGGACACCTGCGAATTATACCACTAGTAGTTTCGGCAAAGCCTGGTAACTTAATATAAATACTCTATTTCTAAAATACTTGCAACCATGTGTAAAGCGTAAACCTGGCGCACCCGGAAGTAAAGCTATATCTACGTCATTTCCGTGTCGACATGACAACAAGACAAGTTCTCATCTTTAACTTGTTACCTTACGGTTATACTTGTGCAATTAGGAATGTTTGCTATATTCTTTTGTGGTATGATTGAATTGTTTTAAAATCAAATCCACGAAGATTAAATGCTGAATGAATATTCAATAGAAGAATGAACCACCACAAAACTTCAATTTAAATTGTTTTATTTGAAGGCCCATGCATGTCCCCCAAGAAAGATCTTAACATATCACTTTAAACATACCACTAACTCAAAATCTGCATTACTTAGTAAAAATAAATTACTTAGGAATGTAACAAATAAAAACAGTCAAGGAGATGTGCACCAGTTAGATGCATTTCAACAGCCCCCATTGGGACTCATTTCAATGCTTGGGGTTACTGAAGAATTCCAACCCTGCTGTAAGCAAAAAAAGTTAAACAGTACAGAGGATAATAGTAATAAAAGATTTAAAGACGAGGGGGGGAAAAAATTGTGGTTTGGTTGTGAATTGTGCACACAATCTACACCTAGTCAGTTACTGTGGGAAAGGGGGAGGCATAGAGTAGGGTACCATGGGTGGGGGTTGTTGGGACTGCTGTGCCTGTGGGTTAAAGGGGAATGGCGGACGACCCATGCCGTTTGGGGCAGCCGCCTGTGCAGCTCCAAACTGTGGAGGGGCCTGGAAGTTCTGGCCTCCGAACGCACCCACCTGGTTGGTGGCGCCGAAGCTAGCCTGTCCGTTGCTGCCGTAGCTGTTGCCGTAGCTACCGCCAGAGCTAGCGCCCTTGTCATAGGTGCTACCCCCGTAGCCCACTCCGTTTTGGGTTTTTGTGCCGAAGGCACTCTTTGGTCCCCCTCCGAACCCCCTGTCGCTATCCTTGTCCCTGTAACTACCACCACCGTAACTCCTCCCCCCAGAATACCTATCTCGCCGGTCATCCCTAAAGCCACCTCTTCCCCCCCCGCCACGACCTGGAAAACAAGAGACAGGGCAGTGGTGAGACTGGTAGCAGTGATGGGTGTCGAAGACATTTAAACTAAAATGATAGTTGACAAATATGGTGAGAACAAGGTGGGTCATCTTCGTATTTAATTTAAGAAGCTGTGCCCCAAAACCCTTCAAATAGATGTCTAATCTATAAAATCGAAATGTCTGCAGATGTAACCACAGCCTTGTTCGCATCTCACCCGCCATAGGAATTACCTCCTCTGGCCTCTGCCATCTGGAGGAGCTTGGGGTTGATAGCCTGGTTAGCTTCGCGGAGCACAGCTATGAGGTCACTGGCCTGTTTCATGTTGTTGGGGGTGAAGAAGGTGTAGGCGGTGCCTGTTTTTTGACTGCGGGCCGTGCGTCCAATGCGGTGGATATAGTCCTCAGAGGAGTTAGGATAGTCATAATTTATGACAAATTTCACATCCTCCACATCTGTAAAGTGTTGCAGTGTGGCAAAAAGGACACCATACAGGATTTTGCACACCACAACAGCCAGACCAAAGGACAAGGTTAGCATAGAGAATGGAGAGCTAAAAGGTTCCAGAGACTGGATACTTAGCTGAGCTGCAAAGAACGGGGTTAACCAACACAATCCAAGAAAAACGTTCTACTCCATGGGAATACTACTGTGGGAAGAGAGAAACGAGATGCACACTCCGTTTGCTTACCATATCAAAAAATGGCATTCTCCCTCCCTTTTTTAACCAGGGGAGGAAAATAACTGGATTTGAAGTCTTACCATTAAGGAGTATGCATTCACTAGTCCTTTCCCAATGCAGCGAACTCCCCCACAAATTGTCAAGTGACATCCAGGAGCTTCTACGCAGTAGGGCCGCTATGTGCACTGTTGCCTCCTCGTGTGCCAATATAGGACCTTTCAGTTGGTATGGGTTCTGAAGGTCCTTTTTCCCAGTACACACTCATGAGAAGCTTGCTAATAAAGGCCTCACTGCACGTCTTGCCAAGACCGAATAGACCAAGTACTAATTTGAGGGGGGACCCAAAAAAGGCAAAAATGAAAAAGGTCCAAGTATTGACCCCTGTGGTGCCCCTCAGAGAGCATAGAGCACCCCGCCCCCATCAGTCTCGTCTAGGCAAGATCTTCCCAGAAGCCAGTGTTCGTTCACTTGAGAAAATGTCTCTCGTTGGCAGGTCTCGACATGACTTTAAAAAGCAGGCGAGGGAGGAACTTTGGTTTTTGAAGCTCTTCTATTTTCACTTTCTCTAGATGTTCCCATAGCCCCTTAAACACGTGCCAGTTTCTCATCAATTTCGATTCGACAACTGTAAGTTGAAAAGTGCTCTCCATTTCAAGAAAACCAGTGCTTTGAGCGAGGGAGAAAAATATATAGCAATGGAAAGCCGTGACATTCGCAACGCCCATGCTTTTTTGGGGACAAGCTCCGCAACTAACAGAATCGCTCCAAATCTCAAAACAGTGACTTGCAATACAGTGCCCTCTACAAAACGCATGCAAGGCAAATGGTCACGTCAAGCATTTGTGTGTGTAACGTTTGAGTTGGAAACGTCTCGACGAAGGCATTTCAGGTAAAAATCCATGGACAGAGAACAAATAATGTCATGTATAAAAAATAAAAAAAGATATCAGAAACAAGGCTTAGCCACACTGCCTTTTGACTTGAGGATTACTGGCACACAGAGCTTTCACCTCTCTAGGCCCACTGGGTGGCAGCCAGTGGGGCAACTTCATTTCCAATATGTCCTCCTTCCCCCTCGAGGCCTGGGACTTGTCATGCCTAGGCCCTGCCACAAAGACTGCACCTTAAGGTGAGAAAAACTCAGAAAATGCATAGAAGTTAAAGAAAGCCAAAACCACTTTCTTTAAAAAGTGAAAATATTGAGGAAAACAACCAGAGGGTTTAACCAAAGCCATACTGACCTAGACCGCGGGAGGCCACGTCGGTGGCGATGAGGATGGGGGCCTTGCCGTATTTGAACTCTGTGGAAAGAGAAACTTCAATTATACAAGTCCATAACATTGTTGTGAAAAAACATAATAATAAATATATTTTTTTATAGAAAATATTTCAGGCATACCATTGAGAACCCAGTCCCTCTCCTGCTGGCTCTTGTCTCCGTGGATACCCATTGCTGGCCAGCTGTAACAAACAAACATGGGCTTCAGAGGCATGACTCATTACAGGGAGAATGATTTACCAGTTAAATGAGACACTAGTGTGATGACACTTACCCATCTCGTCTCATCCTCCTGGTGAGCTCGTCGCAGCGTCTCTTGGTCTCGGTAAAGATGATGGTCTTGTTCTCCTTCTCGCTCATGATCTCTTCCAGCAGCCGGAGGAGTCTTCAGTGTAAAAGACAAGAGACCGGATACAAATTGACATGACTCACACTATATCCTGGATGAGACAAATGAATTACCAAATGAAGAGTTCTTCCGTTTGAATTCCTTCAATTATGAAGCAGTGTGTGACGTTTGGCGTCGCTGAGGAAGAATGGGTCACTCACTTGTCATCCTTCTCTCCGTCGTTGCACACGTCCACTATCTGCAGGATGTTGTGGTTAGCGCTGAGCTGCAGAGCGCCCACGTTGATTTGGACGTACTGCTTCAGGAAGTCCTCAGCCAGCTGGCGCACCTCCTTGGGCCAGGTGGCACTCCACATGAGGGTCTGACGATCCGGCTGAGAGAACAACAGAGAGAATAGATTACTTAAAGGATTTGATAAAATACTAAATGGCTGATCCTACAGGAAAATCAAATCAAATTCTAGTCGTCACATGCACCGAATACAACAGGTATAGATTTGACAATGAAATGCTTACTTACAAGCACTTAACCAACAATGCAGTTCAAGAAACAGTTCAGAAAATATTTAATAAAAAAGCTAAAGTAAAAAAATAAAAATCATAAAAAACACAAAATAACAATCCCAAGGCTATATACACAGGGTTATCTGTACCGAGTCAATGTGCAGGGGTACAGGTTAGTCATGGTATACAGACTCTGCAATGATTTGTCAAAGCCCAATGGGAATTCTGCCAATTGAAATCAGCAGCAAGTATTGAATGAGTCTTTATACTGAAGAATTCTAGCAAAGGGAATTGCATTGAGTCAAAGCCACATACTCGAATTTGGTCCACAATTTTGCGGATTTGGGGCTCGAAGCCCATGTCCAGCATACGGTCAGCCTCGTCCAGCACAAGGTAAGTACACCTGCGAAGGTTGGTCTTCCCAGCCTCCAGGAAGTCTATGAGACGCCCTGGGGTGGCAATACAGATCTCAACACCTAGGGGGGGGGAAACAGACAACACTCACTCAGATGTCTGCCTCTATCACCAAAATTATTTAATACAGAATCAACGTATTGAGCAAACAAATGAAAGCAAAACAAAAGTGGTGGATAGATACCCCTCTCAAGGTCCCGAATCTGGGGTCCTTTGGGGGCTCCACCATAGACGCAGACTGACTTCAGGCGGGAGGCCCTGCCGTACTCAGCGGCAACCTGCTGCACCTGCTGAGCCAGCTCACGGGTCGGGGCCAGCACCAAACACTGAGAAACAAAGATAGAGACAAGTATTATTCAGCTGGACTCACCCTGTAAAAACTAATAGGGATGTTCTCTATTCAAGAGGCTTATGGTATACTTACTATAGGTCCGTCTCCATGCTCCAAGAATGGCTGGTGTTGAATGTGCACGATTGCAGGCAGCAGATACTGTAAAAACATTTTTTGTTAAACTGAGCTCAAATGGTTCAACTGCACAAATATGTACCAGAAAGATGCTACTAAGCGTAGTTTTAAATCAATGTACTTACAGCAAGGGTTTTACCGGAGCCTGTCTGGGCGATGCCCACCATGTCTTTCCCACTGAGGGCCAGAGGCCAGCCCTGAGCCTGGATAGGAGTTGGCTCAGCCCATCCTTGTTTGGCAATCACATCCATCACATAATCTGAAAAAGACAAAGTTAGATTACATATGAGATTCAATTCCACCATTTTATACAACCAGCTTGTTCTTAAGCGAATTTGGAAGAGCGGTTTTACTCACTTGGAAAATTGGCCTCGTGAAACTTCATCATGGGCTTGGGGCAGTCTCTGCCTTTCACTGTTACGTCTTTACTTCGCAGGTAGTTCTCCACCTCTTGCTGCAATCAGACACATACAAAGGTTGTACATAGGCAAAGATAATTTGAATCAAAAGGTTTAGACCACACTCAAATCAGATGGAAAGGAAATAACTGCCTGGGTCACTTACAGGTGGTCTGCGGGTCACATCCGGATGCTCCTGGTAGAAGTTCTTCTCGAACTTTGGGAGCTCATCCATGTTCCAGTGTTTTTTGCGCAGCCTTTCACCTGGGTTGCCAAATTTCCCCTGAGGGGGTCCACCCCTACTGCCACCACCGCCGCCTCCAAAACGAGGTGCAGCTCCATACCTGAAATAGTAGGGGGAACATCCTAATGTTAGATGACTGAGCATACAGTGAATGCTGGGTTGAAGTCAGATAGTTATGCAAGCTACATTGAGGAACTGATACCTCACATTCCCCCATGAATGAATGGCTTGATGAGTACTACAACAGCTACCATAACATAAGTTAGGTTCCCTTTGTCCAAGATTTGGCAAACGTTACTGCTTAGTGTTCATTAATTGACAAATTGGCTCTGGAAGCCAAACACTCCATCTAAACATGAATTGGTTATAGAAACAAATCTGTCTACTTTAATACGTCAAAATAATTTCACAAATGGAAAATATACGAGCTGTAAACCATTTAACAGTTACGGCCGACAGTAGTTTTCAGTGACGACACGTTTGTGGCATCTGTCTTCCGTTTACAAACAGGTGGTCTGAGACGCAGGTGTCTAAATAGTGCAGGTAGTCCACTCTCTCTTCCATAAACAAGCGCTGTAACATGGCCGTGTGGGTACCCAAACCCAATAACTGTGTGTATCAATTTCGCCAATATGAAAGATAAAAACCTTGTTTCCAAGCCCATACCGCAATCGATGCATTTAAATTTGAAGACTGAGCATCGTAGCTCTTATCTTAACACTTAATTACAATTTAGCATTAACACTGGAGTGATAGATGAGCAGAAGATGAATGTGAAAGTAGAGCTACTGGGGTGCAATGGAGCAAAAAAATAAATAACAATATGGGGATGAGGTAGTTGGGTGGGATATTTACAGATGGGCTGTGTACAACTGACAGCTGATGCTTAAAGTTAGTGAGAGAGATATGGGTCTCAAGCATCAGTGATTTTTGCAATTCGATCCAGTCACTGGCAGCAGAGAACTGGAAGGAAATGTGGCCAAAGAGGAGTTGGCTTTGGGGGTAACCTGTGAAATATACCTGCTGGAGCGAGTGCCATGGGTGGGTGCTGCTATGGTGACCAGTGAGCTGAGATAAGGCAAAGACTTATAGATGACCTGGAGCCAGTGCGTTTGGCGATGAATATGAAGCCAGGCCCAGCCAACAAGAGCATACAGGTCGCAGTGGTGGGTAGTATATGGGGCTTTGGTGAAACAACGGATGGCACTGTGATAGATTGCATCCAATTTGCTGAGTAGAGTTGAAATATTTTGCAAATGATCGCCGAAGTCATAGATCGGTAGGATGGTCAGTTTTATGAGGGTATGTTTGGCAGCATGAGTGAAGGATGCATTGTTGCAAAATAGGAAGCTGATTCTAGATTTAATTCTGGATTGGAGATCCTTAATGTGAGCCTGGAAGGAGAGTTTAGTCTAACCAGACACCTAGGTATTTGTAGTTGTCCACATATTCTAAGTCAGAACCGTCCAGATTAGTGATGCTAGACGGGCAGGCGGTTGAAGAGCATGCATTTAGTTTTACTTGCATTTAAGAGCAGTTGGAGGCCACGGAAGGAGTGTTGTATGGCATTGAAGCTCATCTGGTGGTTAGTTAACAGTGTCCAAAGAAGAGACAGAAGTATACAGAATGGGGTCGTCTGCGTAGAGGTGGATCATAGACTCACCAGCAGCAGGAGCGACATCAATGATGTATACAGAGAAAAGAGTCGGCCCAAGAACTGAACCCTGTGGCACTCCCATAGAGACTGCCAGAGGTCTGGACAACAGGCCTTCAGATTTGACACACTGAACTATCTGAAAAGTAGTTGGTGAACCAGGCGAGGCAGTCATTTGAGAAACCAAGGCTGTTGAGTGTGCCGATAAGAATGCGGTGATTGACAGAGTCGAAAGCCTTGGCCAGATCAATGAAGACGGCTGCACAGTACTGTCTTTTATCGATATCGTTTAGGACCTTGAGCGTGACTGAGGTGCACTCATGAACAGCTTGGAAACCAGATTGCGGAGAAGGTACGGTGGGATTTGAAATAGTCTGTGATGTTTGTTCACTTGGCTTTTTAGGGATCTCAGACGATAAGAAAGAGAGGTTGAACAGGCTAGTAATAGGATTGCAACAATTGCGGCGGATCATTGTTGATAGAAAGGGTCCAGATTGTCTAGCCCGGCTGATTTGTAGTGGTCCAAAAATGGGGAGATTTAGGCAAATTGCTGTGGGGGGGGGGGGCTGTTGACCTGGGTAGCCAGTTGGAAAGCATGGCCAGCCGTTGAAAATTGCTTACTGAAATTCTCAATTATCATCATGGATTTATCGGTGGTGACAGTGTTTCTTAGCCACAGTGCAGTGGGCAGCTGCTTTTATTCTCCATGGACTTTAGTGTCCCAGAACTTTTGAGTTTGTGCTACAGTATGCAAATGTATGTTTGAAAAAGCTAACCTTTGCTTTCCCAACTGCCTGTGTATATTGGTTCCTAACTTCCCTGAAAAGTTGAATATCGAGGGGGCTATTCGATGCTAATGCAGTACGCCACCGGATGTTTTTGTGCTGGTCAAGGACAGTCAAGTCTGGAGTAAACCATGGGCTATATATGTTCTTAGTTCTACATTTTTTGAATGGGGCATGCTTATTTAAGATGGTGAGGAAAGCACTTTTAATTACATGTGTAATGTAACGGAGAGCCACGATCAAGGGCTGGACAACAATGACCCATTTGCTTACACATGCAAAGATGTGGTAGGTTTAACTACATTTGTTTCTGCGTCACGTTTAAACCAGTTTAGCTGCCATTTTAATTCCGGCCGGTAGAGGAGGAACAAAGGGAACCGGCCGGCATTTTGATTCGAAACAATTTGCAACATCCAAGCTGACCAAACATTCCAGGGTTCTTAACCAACATCACATACTATATATTATGCGCCGATGTGCAAGTGTGGTGAATATGGTTATTATATCCAACATAGCATAGGCCTCTGAGAATCTCCCATTGCTAACGCGTTATTGTAGCTAGCTAATGTTAACTGTCAGCTAAACATTTGCCCGACCTGCTTGTTACATCAATTAGATCAAACAAAATGTACTTTAACACTTGATTAGGGTTCAAAGAAGTCGTATTAACATTGCACCCAGGCCAATGGCATGGATAAACAAAACGTACCTAGCTAACTAAGTTCTCGCGTTAAAACTAACCATCGCACCGTCTTTTCCTAGCTAACGATGTTAGCTAAACAGACATTAGCGTTACCTACTTACCCCCTGTCCCTGCCACGATCTCTGTCGGAAAATCCAGGCATGGTTATGCAGAGTATGAAAGTAACAAATGATAACTACGTCTATATCTTTAAACCAATCTGTGGCAAATACAAGTGGATAATCTACAAGTGCGACACGAAAATAGAAATGCCGGGCAGACAAATGTCAGTCAAAACGGTGTTCTAGCTCATAACACATTGGAACATATCAACGCGCATGTGTCTGGTACTACTTTTTCTCCTTATTTGGTCACGGAAGTTAGTTGATTGGCACATTTTGACGTGTTATTACCCCATTTTTACAATAACTTTCATTACTTGAGCCAAATTAAGTGCTAATGTATTACTTTATTCAACATGGACAATGTATAAATCATTTTAAAACAGTTGTAGCGACCTGCACAGACAGCTGTGTGTTATGTGCTAGGCTAGGAGGTGGTTGTGTTGTACTGGTCAGTACCCGGTGTTCGCGGGGTCCGACATGTCAATCAACCTGCTATCTGCCAATCACGGGAATGCCTGGAATGTTCTGATGCCGGGCATCCTGGTGGTTGGCGGAGTGGCGTGGAGGAGGGTTGGGCATTGGAAGTTAAGACCAGGTTCAGCCTTTGTTCTCTCTCTCTCTTACGTCTGGGCTTCACAAGAGAAGGTCACGATTGGTTTGTGGGTTATCTGTCATCTATTTGGCTTGTGGGTTATCTGTCATCTATTTGGCGTGTGCTACGGCCCAAACAGTAGCCTGTGTAAAGTTGGTTCAATAAACCGTCAATTCGCAAACTCAAGCCTCTGTCTGGACAATTGTTCATTTATGATCTAGTCAGGTCATTACATTGGTGTCAGAAGTAAAAACGTTGATACAAGTTAGCCAGCTAGCTAGCTGACTTATGTGGCTAGCTACCGTAGGTGAGAACGGGGATTGAAAATGCTTCGAGGGAATCCGAAAGTGAAGGTTGAGGTAGGGGACGATTATGGCCAAGGAGGTGCGTGTGAATGGACGTCGGGGGTTCTGTCTGAGGAGATCGCCAGGGCGTCGGAGCGCAGAGGCCGCTTGAGGGAGGACGTTAGAGTGATGGTGGCTGAAGCGGGCATGAGTGCTTCGTCGAGTGTATTTCGCGCGGATTCTGGTGGTCGGACCGAAGTGGCGACGTCGACGCGGCGTGACGAGGAATCTGGGGCTCAGGATGTAAACAAACATGGCGGCGCCCAGTTCCCGGCTGCGTCCGTATCTGTTAAGACCCCGAAGTATTCCGGTAAGGCGGATTGGGAAGCTTTTCATGCTCAGTTTGAACTGTTAGCTCATTTTAGGGGGGTGGTCGGATGAAGAAAGGGCACTGCAGTTGGCTTTATGCCTCACGGATGAAGCTCTGGCCTGTTTGATATTGATTAGCCCCGAGGACAGGCATGATTATGGTGCTCTAGTGGGAGCACTGAGGAGGCGCTATGGACAGTGTGTACAGCCCGGGCTACTGCGCTCCGAACTGAGGAATAGACGCAGGCAGCCTGGAGAGCCTCTACGGGTGCTAGCTAATGACATTGAGAGCCTCTCTCGGCGGGCATATGCTCACATGCCCCCTCCGTGCAGAGCGAGCTAGCACGGGACCAGTTCATACAGGCGCTCTCCCTACGGAGCTGCGCATACAGACCCAGCTGGCTCATCCTGAGTCATTGCAGACAGCCTTGGAGATGGCTTTGGAGAGGGAGCTGGTGTGGGCTGGGGCTTCAGCTGGGGCTTTGGTGGGGGTGCAGGGAGACACATCCTCTGTGCGAGCTGGGGGCAGAGCAGCCCGGAGCCGGAAAAGCCTGCTTGGGTGGCCGAAATGACAGAACTCATTCGGGCTGTGTCGCTACAGGCGGCACGAAACACAAGCCCTGGTCCCAGGGTCTGCTGGGGTTGTGGCCAGCCAGGCCATCTGCGCCGAGATTGCCCCATGTCCCCCAGAGCTCAGGGAAACGGCTCGGGGTCCGCATAGACCGGGTAGTGCGGACCCCTGGCTTTCTATCCCAACCACCATCATCTTCAGGAGGAGCCCACCGGCACAGACGGGAAGCAAGGCTCCACTTCCCCAGAAGCAGACGAGGGCAAGCGGAGGGAGCCTGTTGTTGTGGTGGGCCGGACCTGTGTTGGGGACTTTGTCATGTCCCTGTCACTGTGGAGGGGGTGCCCTGCTCCGCCCTGGTGGACACTGGGTCCACAGTAACCCTGGTGAGGCCAGATATTGTGCCAGGTTGGACTCAGTGTGAGCCTACAACTGTGCAGCTCCGCACAGTCACAGGTGAGCTGGCACCCATGAAAGGGAAGGGAATAATGACTCTGACAGTAGGGGGCAGGACTGTGCGTCATCCTGTGTGGGTGGCGGCTGTGCAGGACCCTTGTATCCTGGGGTTGGACTTTCTTAGGAGCACAGGCTGCCAGTTAGACCTAAATAGGGGCACACTGAGCTTCCAGGGAGGGACGGAAGTCACCATGGCCCCCCCTAATGTCACATTCACTCAACCCAACAAACCCTTTACTCCCAACAGTTAAAGCAGCAGAGACTCATGGCTGCGCCCCCTCCCCCACAGCTGTGTGTGACTTTTCCCCAGTCCCCCTGTCACCTACGGCGGTGTGTTACATTCCCCCAGCTACCTCCATGACACAGCCCTCTGTGAGCCTGGGCCGCACCCCCCCAGCCCAGCTACCCCAGATGGGAGAGGAGAGGACACTGTCTGCTGTCAGGGAGATATGGGGGAGGAACTGTGTTGGTCTTGACCCTGAGCAGCAGGAACGGTTGTGGCAGTTGCTGTTTGAATTCAGAGACAGCTTTGCGTTGAGTGAGGAAGAGGTGGGTCAGACTCTTCTGGTGCAGCATGAGATCGACACAGGTGATGCTCGACCCATCAAGATGCGTCCCCGCCGTATCCCGCTGGCACGCCAGGAGGCGGCAGACAAGGCTGTGTTGGAGATGCAGCGGGCAGACTTCATTGAGCCCTCAGACAGCCCCTGGGCGGCGCCAGTCGTCATGGTTCCGAAGAAGGGGGCAAGCTGAGGTTCTGTGCGGACTACAGGCGGCTGAATGAGGTAACCAGGAAGGACTCATACCCCATACCACGTATCGATGAGTCGCTGGACCTGGTTAGGGGTCCTCCTGGTTCTCCTCACTAGACCTCCGCAGTGGCTACTGGCAGGTGCCCCTCTCCCCAGAGGCCAGAGCCAAAACTGCGTTCTCCACTAACAGAGGACACTGGCAGTTCAAGGTCCTGTGCTTTGGCCTGTGCAACGCTCCAGCTACTTTTGAGCGTTTGATGGACAGGGTGCTGGATGGCATCCCCCGACAGCAGTGTCTGGTATACCTCGATGACATCCTGGCCCATGGCAGCTCCTTCCAGTCAGCCCTGGGGGCGCTACGGCGTGTGCTGGAGAGGGTGGCTGCCGCAGGTCTGAAGCTCCACCCCGAGAAGTGCCACTTCATGAGGAGAGAGGTGTCCTTCTTGGGCCACCGAGTGGGGAAGGAGGGGATCAGCACCATGGAGGACAAGGTAGGGGCTGTCAGAGACTGGCCCACCCCCACTGACCAGCGTCAGCTGAAGAGCTTCCTGGGCCTGGCCTCGTACTACAGGAGGTTTGTACGGGGCTTCTCAAGCGTTGCTGCTCCACTGATCCGCCTGCTGCCGAAGGACAAGGCTTTCACTTGGACAGTGGAGTGTGAGGAGGCGTTCAACACCCTCAAACGTGCACTGATCGAGGCCCCGTGCTCGCCCCCCCTGACCTCACCTTGCCCTTTATCCTGGACACAGACGCGAGCAATGTGGGCATGGGTGGGGTGCTGGCCCAGGTGGGGCCAGAGGGGGAGAGAGTGGTGGCGTACTTCAGCAAAACATTTGACAAACATGAGCGCCGCTACTGTGTCACCCGGCGGGAGCTCTTGGCTGTTGTGGCTTCCGTCAAACACTTCAAGTACTACCTGGGTGGTCTGCCCTTTACTGTAAGGACTGACCACTCTGCTCTCCAGTGGCTCATGTCTTTCAGAGAGCCAGAGGGGCAGGTGGCACGCTGGTTGGAGGAGCTTCAGCCGTATGACTTCACGGTGGTGCACAGGGCAGGGGTACGCCACTCCAATGCCGACGCCCTGTACTGCAGACGGCTGCCGCCACTGTGAACGGAGAGAGGGACGGGAGAGAGAGCTGCGGGCAGAGGAGGGTGTCTGTGCCACAGTATGTCGGGCGAGCGGGCCTGTCTGCTGTGAGCTGCAGACTGTCGACGTGGCTGAATGGCGGCAGCAGCAGGGACGGGACACAGACCTACAGCCAGTGCTACAGTGGGTAGAGGCGCAGGTGAGGCCACCATGGGAAGAGGTGACAGCGCTCTCACTCGCGACCAAAGGGTTGTGGTCGAAGTTTGAGAGACTGCGGCTGGCTGATGGCGTGCTACAGCGGGCATGGAAGGAGTCAGCTACGGGAGAGGAGAGGTGGCAGGTGGTGGTCCCAAAAGCATTGCGGGAGGCTGTGCTCCAGAGTACTCATGGGGGGGTGGGGACCGGACACTTTGGGGTCACAAAAACACTGCGCCGTCTCCGTCAGGGCTTCTACTGGGGGCAGCACAAGAGGGATGTGGAGGACTTTTGTCGCCGCTGTGACAACTGCACAGCGAGAAAGGGCCCCCAGGCCGCTCTCATGCTCAGCTCCAACAGTTCCCAGTGGGGGCTCCCATGGAGAGGGTGGGAGTGGATGTAGTTGGGCCGTTCCCCACCACAGACAGTGGAAACCGCTGGGTGCTCACGGCCATGGACTATTTCACAAAATGGCCCGAGGCCTATGCTCTGCCTGACCAGGAGGCAGAGACCATCGTCGACGCCCTGACAGCGGGGATGTTCAGCAGGTTTGGAGCTGCAGAGTCCATCCACAGCGACCAAGGCAGAAACTTTGAGTCCCGTGTGTTCGCCACCATGTGTGAGAGGCTGGGTATGCACAAGACCCGCACTACTCCTCTCCATCCTCAAAGTGATGGCCTTGTGGAGCGCTTCAACAAAACGCTTGGACAGCAGCTGGCCATCGTCTCTTCCAAACACCAGCGTGACTGGGACAAGCACCTGCCTATGGTCCTCATGGCATGCCGCTCCGCTGTCCAAGACTCCACCTCCTGCACGCCTGCCCTCCTCATGCTGGGGAGAGAGATCCGCACCCCTGCGGAGATGGCGTTTGGTCGGCCCCTGGATAGCCCTCATGTTCCTCCGGGGCCGGAGTATGCCCGGAGACTCCAGGACCGCCTGGAGACAGCCCACACCTTCGCCAGAGAGCAGCTGGTGAATGCAGGTGTGAGGCAGAAAAGGAACTATGACGTGCACACCCGGGGAAGGCACTTTGTGGCTGGGGAGCTGGTCTGGGTCTACAGCCCCTTAGGAAAAAAGGCAGATGCCCCAAGTTGGACAGTCACTGGGTGGGACCCTGCAGTGTCCTGGAGAGGGTAGGGGAGGTTGTGTACCGGGTGCAGCTTCCTCCCAGGGGGAGAAAGGTGGCACTGCACCGGGACAGGTTAGCCCCATACAGAGGGGCCTCTTCTCCCCAAACCCCAGGAACCCCACAATTCCCCTCTCTGGCAATGACATTCTCCAGGCACCCACCCTCAGGTGCCGCAGACAAGGCTCCAGACAGCCCACTCCCCTGTCTCCCCCTGTGTCACCGCGTGGTTCCCCAGAACCACGGACTGTATTACCCGTTCCCGCTTCCTTGTCCCCCATATCCCTGCCTTCATCCCCTGGTTCCCAGAGGGGCACTCTGCGACCATCACGGCCACGCAGGCAAAGGAGACCTCCGGGTCGCTTCAGAGACTTTGTTTGTTCCCTCGGGGACGAGGGACTTTGTGTTGGGGGGGCTGTGTAGCGACCCGCACAGACAGCTGTGTGTTATGTGCTAGGCTAGGAGGTGGTTGTGTTGTACTGACCAGTACCCGGTGTTCGCGGGGTCCGACATGTCAATCAACCTGCTATCTGCCAATCACGGGAATGCCTGGAATGTTCTGATGCCGGGCATCCTGGTGGTTGGCGGAGTGGCGTGGAGGAGGGTTGGGCATTGGAAGTTAAGACCAGGTTCAGCCTTTGTTCTCTCTCTCTCTTACGTCTGGGCTTCACAAGAGAAGGTCACGATTGGCTTGTGGGTTATCTGTCATCTATTTGGCTTGTGGGTTATCTGTCATCTATTTGGCGTGTGCTACGGCCCAAACAGTAGCCTGTGTAAAGTTGGTTCAATAAACCGTCAATTCGCAAACTCAAGCCTCTGTCTGGACAATTGTTCATTTATGATCTAGTCAGGTCATTACACAGTAATGCAGGTACTAGACGTCACATTGTGTTTACACAGGAACACTACATTAGATACAACTTCTACTCAATAGTCTACTGAAAGAAGCAACAATACAATTTACCCCAAAATTGATGGGAACCAAATATGTACAAAAGCAAACAGTGACCACCCCCAACGTTTGCAATTAACACCTATCTTCAAATCACATTTTGCCAATGTTCATTTTAATGCAGTCGACAGATAATGGATCCCAAAGACGGTAACGTTACAGTATTAAAATGGGCAGAAACTGCTTCTCTAATCCAAAACCCAGATCACACATGCAGGCGATGTTAAAGCGACTTTGGCTAGCTAAACTCAATCAGTCAAATCAATGTGCAATCAGTCAAATAAAAAGGCACTTCTTCCATATACATATGCTTTTTTAAACGAAAATTAAAAAGTGTCAGTTTGTCACTTTCACGAGATTGGAGTAATAACATGGTCATCTACATAAGACATTGGCTCGAATCTCGTTTGTGCCTTTAGATTTCGAGAAAATTAACAACTAAGGAATCATTTTTAACTTCTGTCATTTAATTTTTTAAATTTCACCTTTATTTAACCAGGTAGGCTAGTTGAGAACAAGTTCTCATTTACAACTGCGACCTGGCCAAGATAAAGCATAGCAGTGTGAACAGACAACAACACAGAGTTACACATGGAGTAAACAATAAACAAGTCAATAACACAGTAGAAAAAAAGGGGAAAAAAGTCTATATACATTGTGTGCAAAAGGCATGAGGAGGTAGGCGAATAATGACAATTTAGCAGATTAACACTGGAGTGATAAATGATCAGATGGTCATGTGCAGGTAGAGATACTGGTGTGCAAAAGAGCAGAAAAGTAAATAAATAAAAACAGTATGGGGATGAGGTAGGTAAATTGGGTGGGCTATTTACCGATAGACTATGTACAGCTGCAGCGATCGGTTAGCTGCTCAGATAGCAGATGTTTAAAGTTGGTGAGGGAGATAAAAGTCTCCAACTTCAGCGATTTTTGCAATTCGTTCCAGTCACAGGCAGCAGAGAACTGGAAGGAAAGGCGGCCAAATGAGGTGTTGGCTTTGGGGATAATCAGTGAGATACACCAGCTGGAGCGCGTGCTACGGGTGGGTGTTGCCATCGTGACCAGTGAACTGAGATAAGGCGGAGCTTTACCTAGCATGGACTCGTAGATGACCTGGAGCCAGTGGGTCTGGCGCAGTTGGTGAACCAGGCAAGGCAGTCATCAGAAAAAACTGAGGCTACTGAGTCTGCCGATAAGAATATGGTGATTGACAGAGTTGAAAGCCTTGGCCAGGTCGATGAAGACGGCTGCACAGTACTGTCTTTTATCGATGGCGGTTATGATATCGTTTAGTACCTTGAAAGTGGCTGAGGTGCACCCGTGACCGGCTCGGAAACCATATTGCACAGCAGAGAAAGTACGGTGGGATTCGAGATGGTCAGTGATCTGTTTGTTGACTTTGCTTTCGAAGACCTTAGATAGGCAGGGCAGAATGGATATTGGTCTGTAACAGTTTATTCCAGGGTTTCTCCCCCTTTGAAGAGGGGGATGACCGCAGCAGCTTTCCAATTCTTGGGGATCTCAGACGATATGAAAGAGAGGGGTTGCGACAATGGCGGCGGATAGTTTCATCAATAGAGCAGGTTTCCACAAACCACGGTTTATTCGACAAAAGCAATGTTGCCCCCCACCCCCAAAAACATTTCTATCTGTTCGACAGGGGTAGATTTTTTATTTTGTCAACCTTTATTTAACTGGGCAAGTCAGTTAAGAACAAATTCTTATTTACAGTTACGCCTACCAAAAGACCTCCTGCGGGGACAGGGCCTGGAATATATATTTTTTTAAATACAATATAAATATAGGACAAAACACACATCACAACAAGAGAGACAACACAACATTTCATAAAGAGAGACCTAAAGACAACAACATAGCAAGGCAGCAACACATGACAACACAGCATGGTAGCAACAACATAACAACAACATGGTAGCAACACAACATGGCAGCAGCACAAACCATGGTACAAACATTATTGGGTATAGTCAACAGCACAAAGGTCAAGAAGGTAGAGACAACAATACACCACACAAAGCAGCCACAACTGTCAGTAAGAGCGAGCATGATTGAGTCTTTGAATGAAGAGATTGAGATAAAGCTGTCCAGTTTGAGTGATTGTTGCAGCTCGTTCCAGTCGCTAGCTGCAGCGAACTGAAAAGAGGAGTGACCCATGGATGTGTGTGCTTTGGGGACGTTTAACAGAATGTGAATGGCAGAACGGGTGTTGTATGTGGAGGATGAGGGCTGCAGGAGATATCTCAGGAGGGAGTGAAGCCTAAGAGTTTTTCTTTTATAAATAAGCCTCAACCAGTGGGTCTTGCGATGGGTATACAAAGATGACCAGTTTACAGAGGAGTATAGAGTGCAGTGATGTGTCCTATCAGGAACATCGGTGGCAAATCTGATGGCTGAATGGTAAAGAACATCTAGCCGCTCGAAAGCACCCTTACCTGCCGATCTATAAATTATGTCTCCGTAATCTAGCATGGGTAGGATGGTCATCTAAATCAGAGTTAGTTTGGCAGCTGGGGTGAAAGAGGATCGATTACAATAGAGGAAACATAGTCTAGATTTAACGTTAGCCTGCAGCTTTGATATGTGCTGAGAGAAGGACAGTGTGCCGTCTAGACATACTCCCAAGTACTTGTATGAGGTGACTACCTCAAGCTCTAAACCCTCAGAGATAGTAATAACACCTGTGGGAAGAGGGGCATTCTTCTTACCAAACCACATGACATTTGTTTTGGAGGTGTTTAATACAAGGATAAGGGTAGAGAAAGCTTGTTGGAAAATAAAAAAGCTTTGTTGTCGAGGATTTAGCAGAAAATCCAGGGAGGGCAAGCTTAGTATAAGACTGTATCATCTGCATATAGATGGATGAGAGAGCTTCCTACTGCCTGAGCTAAGTTGTTGATGTAAATTTAGAAGAGCGTGGGGCCTAGGATTGAGCCTTACGGTACTCCCTTGGTGACTGTACCTCTCTTTCTCAGAGAGGTACAGTTGAAGTCGGAAATGTACATATACCTTAGCCAAATACATTTCAACTCAGTTTTTCACAATTACTGATATTTAATCCTGTTAAAAATTCACCTGTCTTAGGTCAGTTAGGATCACCACTTTATTTTAAGAATGTTAAATGTCAGAATAATAGTACAGAGGAAGATTTATTTCAGATTTGATTTCTTTCATCACATTCCCAGTGGGTCAGAAGTTTACATACACTCAGCTAGTATTTGGTAGCATTGCCTTTAAAATGGTTTAACTTGGGTCAAACGTTTTGGGTAGCCTTCCACAAGCTTCCCACAATAAGTTGGGTGAATTTTGGCCCATTCCTCCTGACAGAGCTGGTGAAACTGAGTCAGGTTTGTATGCCTCCTTGCTCGCACACGCTTTTTCAGTTCTGCCCACAGATTTTCTATAGGATTGAGGTCAGGGCTTAGTGATGGCCACTCCAATACCTTGACTTTGTTGTCCTTAAGCCATTTCTCCACAACTTTGGAAGTATGCTTGGGGTCATTGCCCATTTGGAAAACCCACTTGCGACCAAGCATTAACTTCCTGACTGATTTCTTGTGATGTTGCTTCAATATATACACATCATTTTCCTTCCACACAATGACATCTATTTTTTGAAGTGCACCAGTCCCTCCTGCAGCAGAGCACCCCCACAACACGATGCTGGCACCCTCGTGCTTCAGTGGTCATTATGGTCAAACAGTTCAATTTTTGTTTCATCAGATCAGAGGACATTTCTCCAAAAAATACGATATTTGTTCCCATGTCCAGTTGCAAACCGTAGTCTGGCTTTTTTATGGCGGTTTTGGAGCAGTGGCTTCTTCCTTGCGTAGCAGCCTTTCAGGTTGTCGATATAGGACTCATTTTTACTGTGGATATAGATACTTTTGTACCTGTTTCCTCCAGCATCTTCACAAGGTCCTTTGCTGTTGTTCTGGGATTGATTTGCACTTTGCGCACCACAGTACGTTCATCTCTAGGAGACAGAACGCGTCTCCTTCCTGAGCGGTATGACAGCTGCGTGGTCCCATGGTGTTTATACTAGCGTACTATTGTTTGTACAGATGAACATGGTACCTTCAGGCGTTTGGAAATTGCTCCCAAGGATGAACCAGACTTGTGGAGGTCTACAATTTTTATTCCGATGTCTTGGCTGATTTCCCCATGATGTCAAGCAAAGAGGCACTGAGTTTGAAGGTAGGCCTTGAAATACATCCACAGGTATGAGGACCTTTAAAGTTGCAGTGACACATACATAACCTGGGCGGAAACCAGATTGCATACCCAAGAGGATACTATAGACATCAAGAAAGCCAGTCAGTTGATTATTGACAAGTTTTTCCAACACTTTTGATAAACGGCAAAATAGAAATAGGCCTATAACAGTTAGGATCAGCTTGATCACCCCCTTTAAATAAAGGACGAACTGTAGCTGCCTTCCAAGCAATGGGAACCTCCCCAGAAAGGAGAGACAGGTTAAAAAGGTTGGAGATAGGCTTGGCGATGATATGGAAACAGTGTTGCGACAGACGATTATGGACACAGTGTTTTACAAATAAATGATGATTGCCTAATAACTTTGAAGGTACACCGGGCAGGTGATGTTATTTACATTTACATTACATTTAAGTCATTTAGCAGACGCTCTTATCCAGAGCGACTTACAAATTGGTGCTTTCACCTTATGACATCCAGTGGAACAGCCACTTTACAATAGTGCATCTAAGTCTTTTAAGGGGGGGTGAGAAGGATTACTTTATCCTATCCTAGGTATTCCTTAAAATTCCTTATCAAGTAACTATAAAGCTCTATTTCACATTTACTAAATGCTTACAAAATGATTGTTTTAAACTATACAAATATTGTTTCTTTGCAAGACAAGGATTGTCCTGACTTTCAAGAATGCCTGAATGCTTCGCCTTGCTTTTCTGTTTCGCCGGCAAGTTTCACCATCCAATTATTACAATGGCACATTATTGGAATATGGCAAATATGAGTCAATTCTCACATTCTATCCATGCAGGCTTTTGCAGCTACCTGAGACATTAAACAGATAGGTGGGAGGGCATACAGGCTGTCCGCCAATTTATTAATTCACAATTTGCCTAAATGGATAAACACTTAAATCACTACATTTTTATTCAACACTGTAGGATTTTGTGGTGTCATTATGTCCAGCTGAGATATATATATATATATATTTAATTTTCATTGAAAGCATGTCTAAGAAGCGGTAGATCTGTTCTATGTGCCGATTTCTATGCTTCCTGTTAAGTTTCGTACACAAGCTGAAAACACAATATTTTTGGTTATGGGAAAATATATTTTACAGCAGTTTAGACCCTGGTCCTCGAGTACTCCCAACAGTAAACATATTTATTGTAACTCTGGACAAGCACACCTGATTCAACTTGTCAACTAATCCACAAGTCCTCAATGAGTTGAATTAGACGTGTTTGTCAAGGGCTACAACGAAACTGTACTGTTGGGGCACTCGAATACCAGGTTTGGGAAACACTGGTTTAGATGGTACAATGATTCTCTACAAGACTGCTTATTTTGTCACAAAAATTGAAATAAGGCGAACTATTAGAATGTTTGCAATCGGGAAATGGGGGAGTTTAAATTTAAATGTACCCTAGCAGGCAATTGTCGCATCTATTTTCTATGCGAACTTTGAGTGTAGAAGGTAAAGGAAACAAAGTGAATGACTTCTCAAACCCAGTCCTGGTCTGTTTCGCTAGCCATCCCGGAAGTCACGCGACGTTGGGCCTCTGGGTTCACAAACTCTGGGAACTACTTTAAGACAGATACTCGGAAGAACACCCTGTCTACCATGTGATATTTTAATAATAAATATGGTTAATTTATTAAATGTCTGTCTGTGATATATTGTAAAATAACTGAAGAGTCAACTGGACTAACCAGAACAAAGAGAAAAGAGTACAAGGAACCATTTTTCCCGAACATTCATAAGCTACTTCCGGAAACAAAGTGCCAGTTTACCATGGTCGTCACTAGTTACCACATCCACAAAGTCATAAATCCCGCCTGTTTCTACAATGCATTTTCTTAAAATGTGATTTTAAACCTAACCCTAACATTGGCCACACTGCTAAGCTCATGTCCAACTCAAACCTCAAATTAAGACCAAAAAGCACATTTTAGTTTCATGAATCTTTACAATATATACATTTGGACTTTGTGTCTAGGGTAACTAGTGAAAACCGTTTCCCACCCAATCAGAAAACACTTGCATTTTAAAATGTCGATTACTTTCTGCTTGGCAGCCGGCACCCTTTTAATTTCTGTTCTCATTATGAATGTTAATCAGTGAGTGACGAACCTCGAAATTTGGAAAACGTACTGCTACTAGCTAGCAATGCTAGTTCTTCTTTTCAGAGGTCAAGAGAGACAGTATTGTTGACAATTGCTTCACTTTCGTTGTTGCCAGCTCGGCTGACTACCACACAGCAAGCAAGCTGGCTAGCTTGCTAGTTAATGCCGAATGGGAACCCAAGAAGATGAGCGAGGTAAGCTAACGACTGTTAGTTAGTAAATTAATTAAGAAGAAATAACACCTAACTTGGTGGTTACTGTGTTTGGTAGCTAGCGATACCAATCAGGATAATAACTACATAGTAGGCTATTTAAGGAGTTACTCAGTACTTTTCGTGAACCTAGCTATCTAGCTACTCTAACATACATAGCCAGTTTGCTAACTACAGTAGTGTTCTTTGCGTTAGTATTAACGTTAGCTGGCTTACCACACTGTAGTTGGTGTTGCTAACATTTCTAACGTTAGCTAACATACTGTGCCTGCCTTCTGCCCGCGCATGCCCCCAAATTAGCCGCCAGTATGTCAACAATCATTTTGGGATGGTTGCCACCAACTGAGCAGTTTTGTTGTGCATTTTTGTCAACGTCTGTAAACAAACAGAATCAAATCACATTTATTTATAAAGTCATTTTTACATTAGCAGTTGTCACACAGTGCTTATACAGAAACCCAGCCTAAAACCCCAAACAGTAAGCATTGCAGATGTAGAAGCACGGTGGCAAGGAAAAAAACACCCTAGAAAGGCAGAAACTTAGAGGAACCAGGCTCAAAGGGGTGGCCAGTCTTCTTCTGGCTGTGCCGGGTGGAGATTATAAGAGTACATGGCCATTAAGGCCAGATCTTTCTACAAGATGTTCATAGATGACCAGCAGGGTCAAATAATAATCACAGGGGTTGTAGAGGGTGCAACAGGTCAGCACCTCAGGAGTAAATGTAAGTTGGCTTTTCATAGCCAAGTATTCAGAGGTCGAGAAGGCAGGTGCGAGAGAAAGGGTAAAAAAAATAGCAGGTCTGGGACAAAGTAGCACGTCAAGTGAACAGATCAGGGATCCATAGCCACAGGCAGAACAGTTGAAACTGGAGCAGCAGCACGACCACGTGGACTGAGGACGGTGACAGCCAGGAGTCATTTGGCCATGTAGTCCTCAGGCAGTGTCCTAGGGCTCAGGTCATCTGTGAGGGGAGAGCGCGAGATGGGAGATTTACTTAAATTCACACAGAACACCATTTACATTTACATTTAAGTCATTTAGCAGACGCTCTTATCCAGAGCGACTTACAAATTGGTGCATTCACCTTATGACATCCAGTGGAGCAGCCACTTTACAATAGTGCATCTAAATCTTTTAAGGGGGGGTGAGAAGGATTACTTTATCCTATCCTAGGTATTCCTTAAAGAGGTGGGGTTTCAGGTGTCTCCGGAAGGTGGTGATTGACTCCGCTGTCCTGGCGTCGTGAGGGAGTTTGTTCCACCATTGGGGGGCCAGAGCAGCGAACAGTTTTGACTGGGCTGAGCGGGAACTGTACTTCCTCAGTGGTAGGGAGGCGAGCAGGCCAGAGGTGGATGAACGCAGTGCCCTTGTTTGGGTGTAGGGCCTGATCAGAGCCTGGAGGTACTGAGGTGCCGTTCCCCTCACAGCTCCATAGGCAAGCACCATGGTCTTGTAGCGGATGCGAGCTTCAACTGGAAGCCAGTGGAGAGAGCGGAGGAGCGGGGTGACGTGAGAGAACTTGGGAAGGTTGAACACCAGACGGGCTGCGGCGTTCTGGATGAGTTGTAGGGTTTAATGGCACAGGCAGGGAGCCCAGCCAACAGCGAGTTGCAGTAATCCAGACGGGAGATGACAAGTGCCTGGATTAGGACCTGCGCCGCTTCCTGTGTGAGGCAGGGTCGTACTCTGCGGATGTTGTAGAGCATGAACCTACAGGAACGGGCCACCGCCTTGATGTTAGTTGAGAACGACAGGGTGTTGTCCAGGATCACGCCAAGGTTCTTAGCGCTCTGGGAGGAGGACACAGTGGAGTTGTCAACCGTGATGGCGAGATCATGGAACGGGCAGTCCTTCCCCGGGAGGAAGAGCAGCTCCGTCTTGCCGAGGTTCAGCTTGAGGTGGTGATCCGTCATCCACACTGATATGTCTGCCAGACATGCAGAGATGCGATTCGCCACCTGGTCATCAGAAGGGGGAAAGGAGAAGATTAATTGTGTGTCGTCTGCATAGCAATGATAGGAGAGACCATGTGAGGTTATGACAGAGCCAAGTGACTTGGTGTATAGCGAGAATAGGAGAGGGCCTAGAACAGAGCCCTGGGGGACACCAGTGGTGAGAGCACGTGGTGAGGAGACGGATTCTCGCCACGCCACCTGGTAGGAGCGACCTGTCAGGTAGGACGCAATCCAAGCGTGGGCCGCGCCGGAGATGCCCAACTCGGAGAGGGTGGAGAGGAGGATCTGATGGTTCACAGTATCGATGGCAGCCGATAGGTCTAGAAGGATGAGAGCAGAGGAGAGAGAGTTAGCTTTAGCAGTGCGGAGCGCCTCCGTGATACAGAGAAGAGCAGTCTCAGTTGAATGACTAGTCTTGAAACCTGACTGATTTGGATCAAGAAGGTCATTCTAAGAGAGATAGCGGGAGAGCTGGCCAAGGACGGCACGTTCAAGGGTTTTGGAGAGAAAAGAAAGAAGGGATACTGGTCTGTAGTTGTTGACATCGGAGGGATCGAGTGTAGGTTTTTTCAGAAGGGGTGCAACTCTCGCTCTCTTGAAGACAGAAGGGACGTAGCCAGCGGTCAGGGATGAGTTGATGAGCGAGGTGAGGTAAGGGAGAAGGTCTCCGGAAATGGTCTGGAGAAGAGAGGAGGGGATAGGGTCAAGCGGGCAGGTTGTTGGGCGGCCGGCCGTCACAAGACGCGAGATTTCATCTGAGAGAGAGGGGAGAAAGAGGTCAGAGCACAGGGTAGGGCAGTGTGAGCAGAACCAGCGGTGTCGTTTGACTTAGCAACGAGGATCGGATGTCGTCGACCTTCTTTTCAAAATGGTTGACGAAGTCATCTGCAGAGAGGGAGGAGGAGGGGGGATTCAGGAGGGAGGAGAAGGTGGCAAAGAGCTTCCTAGGGTTAGAGGCAGATGCTTGGAATTTAGAGTGGTAGAAAGTGGCTTTAGCAGCAGCGACAGAAGAGGAAAATGTAGAGAGGAGGGAGTGAAAGGATGCCAGGTCCGCAGGGAGGCGAGTTTTCCTCCATTTCCGCTCGGCTGCCCGGAGCCCTGTTCTGTGAGCTCGCAATGAGTCGTCGAGCCACGGAGCGGGAGGGGAGGACCGAGCCGGCCTGGAGGATAGGGGACATAGAGAGTCAAAGGATGCAGAAAGAGAGGAGAGGAGGGTTGAGGAGGCAGAATCAGGAAATAGGTTGGAGAAGGTTTGAGCAGAGGGAAGAGATGATAGGATGGAAGAGGAGAGAGTAGCGGGGAGAGAGAGCGAAGGTTGGGACGGCGCGATACCATCCGAGTAGGGGCAGTGTGGGAAGTGTTGGATGAGAGCGAGAGGGAAAAGGATACAAGGTAGTGGTCGGAGACTTGGAGGGGAGTTGCAGTGAGGTTAGTGGAAGAACAGCATCTAGTAAAGATGAGGTCGAGCGTATTGCCTGCCTTGTGAGTAGGGGGGAAGGTGAGAGGGTGAGGTCAAAAGAGGAGAGGAGTGGAAAGAAGGAGGCAGAGAGGAATGAGTCAAAGGTAGACGTGGGGAGGTTAAAGTCGCCCAGAACTGTGAGAGGTGAGCCGTCCTCAGGAAAGGAGCTTATCAAGGCATCAAGCTCATTGATGAACTCTCCGAGGGAACCTGGAGGGCGATAAATGATAAGGATGTTAATCTTGAAAGGGCTGGTAACTGTGACAGCATGGAATTCAAAGGAGGCGATAGACAGATGGGTAAGGGGAGAAAGAGAGAATGACCACTTGGGAGAGATGAGGATCCCGGTGCCACCACCCCGCTGACCAGAAGCTCTCGGGTGTGCGAGAACACGTGGGCGGACGAAGAGAGAGCAGTAGGAGTAGCAGTGTTATCTGTGGTGATCCATGTTTCCGTCAGTGCCAAGAAGTCGAGGGACTGGAGGGAGGCATAGGCTGAGATGAACTCTGCCTTGTTGGCCGCAGATCGGCAGTTCCAGAGGCTACCGGAGACCTGGAACTCCACGTGGGTCGTGCGCGCTGGGACCACCAGATTAGGTGGCCGCGGCCACGCGGTGTGGAGCGTTTGTATGGTCTGTGCAGAGAGGAGAGAACAGGGATAGACAGACACATAGTTGACAGGCTACAGAAGAGGCTACGCTAATGCAAATGAGATTGGAATGACAAGTGGACTACACGTCTCGAATGTTCAGAAAGTTGAGCTTACGTAGCAAGAATCTTATTGACTAAAATGATTAAAAATGATACAGTACTGCTGAAGTAGGCTAGCTGGCAGTGGCTGCGTTGTTGACTTTGTAGGCTAGCTGGCAGTGGCTGCGTTGTTGATTCGGGGGCTAGCTGGCTAGCTAGCAGTGTTGATTACGTTACGTTGCGTTAAAAGAACGACAATAGCTGGCTAGGTAACCTAGAAAATCGCTCTAGACTACACAATTATCTTTGATACAGAGACGGCTATGTAGCTAGCTATGTAGCTAGCTACGATCAAACAAATCAAACCGTTGTACTGTAATGAAATGAAATGAAAATGTGATACTACCTGTGGAGCGAGGCGGAATGCGACCGGGTTGTTGAGTTCTAATCGGTAGACGTTGGCTAGATAAGATAGGAGAATTTCACCAGACAGGACAGACTGACCCTAGTCCCCCGGCACATAGATGATACCCCCGGACAGGGCCAACCAGGCAGGATATAATCCCACCTACTTTGCCAAAGCACAGCCCCCACACCACTAGAGGGATATCAACAGACCACTAACTTACTACCCTTAGCCAAGGTCGAGTATATCCCACGAAGATCTCCACGGCACAAACCCGAGGGGGGTGCAAAACTGGACAGAAAGGTCACGTTAGTGACTCAACCCACTTAAGTTGAGTAAAGCGAAAAAAGCCTCGCGCGACGTGACTCACCCCTCCTAGGGACGGCATTGAAGAGCACTAGTAAGCCAGTGACACAGCCCCAATAGTTTCAGAGGCAGAGAATCCCAGTGGAGAGAGGGGAGCCGGCCAGGCATGGACAGCAAGGCGGTTCGTCACTCCAGTGCCTTGCCCTTCACCTTCACACCCCTGGGCCAGACTACACTCAATCATAGGGCCAACTGAAGAGATGAGTCTTCAGTAAAGACTTAAAGGTCGAGACAGTCTGCGTCTCTCACAATGATAGGCAGACCATTCCATACAAATTTAGCTCTATAGGAGAAAGCCCCTGCCTCCAGCTGTTTGTTTAGAAATTCTAGGGACAATAAGAAGGCCTGTGACCTTTGACCGTAGGCAGGAGCAGGTCCATATAGCAAGTCCATGTAATGCTTTGTAGGCTAGCAGTAAAACCTTGAAATCACCCCTAGCGTTAACAGGAAGCCAGTGTAGAGAGGCTAGAATTGGAGTAATATGATCACATTTTTTGTTTCTAGTCAAGATTCTAGCAGCTGTATTTAACTCTAACTGAAGTTTAGTTGGTGCTTCATCCGGTTAGCCGAAGAGTAGAGCATTACAGTAGTCTTAAACTGGAAGTGACAAAATATTATTGATATGTTCATCAAAAGAGAGATCGGTGTCCAGAGTAACGCAGAGGTCCTTCAGTTTTATTTGAGATGACTGTACAACCATCAAGATTAATTGTAAAATCAAACAGCAGATGTCTTGGGTCCTAGAACTAACATCTGTTTTTTCCGAGTTTAAAAGTAAAACATTTGCTGCCATCCACTTCCTTATGTCTGAAACACAGAGTATAGAATATACAGTATAATGAAAACAATGATTGTCCTAAAACAGAATCTTGAGGAACACCGAAACTTATATTGCTTTGTCAGAGGACTAACCATTCACAGAGACAAACTGATATCTTTCCAACAGATAAGATCTAAACCAGACACAAACTTGTCCGTGTAGACCAATTGGGGTTTCCAATCTCTAAAATAATGTGGTGATTGATGGTGTCAAGCGGCACTAAGATCAAAAGCGGCACTAAGCCATTAAAAGGTAATTTACCACCTTCACAATGCAGTCTCAGTACTATGATGGGGTCTTCAACCAGACTAGAGCGTTTTGAAAACATTATCTGGGTTCGGGAAGGCAGCGAATTTATGCTGAACAGCTTTGTCAAAACACTTTGAGAGGAATGGGAGATTCGATATAGGCCGGGAGTTTTTACATTTTTCCGGGTCAAGGTTTGGCTTTTTGAGGAGAGGCTTTATTACTGCCACTTTTAGTTTTAACGTAGCCTAGTTCATAACTTCTCCAAGAAGTATGATCTACACTATTCACTTTATTCATAAATTCAAGGTCTGCATTTAGTTTGTAATGTCCCTTTTTACAGATTGGGTGGACGTGGCGAATGATATCCTTAGCAAGTGTCACATTAACCTAAGACTGAAGAAGGTGACGGACTGTAATGCCAATGTTTTTGCTGCCTTGTATGAGGCCATCTTGGGAGAGAAAGTCCCAGGTAAGTTTACACCAAACATGACACAATAAACATGCCCACCAAAAGAGCAATATGTATTTTTTGAGACCTATCAACTGTCCCATTTTAGTTCATGTTTAGATTGTTTTTTTAACGCATGCTGTTAAGGCCAACTGAGTGCTTTAGAGGAGAGTATTCTTAGAATTTCAAGAATGCCACACAGTGCTACTTATGATCGTCAAACCTGCCAACACAAGGCTGTGTTTGTCAATGGGCTAGTAAGTGGCCAAAGTGCACAAGAGGCTGTGATTTGGAATCGTGTGTGTGTGTGTAGACTACATCGCCACCCCGGGCAGTCAGGAGGATGATGTCCACAACATCCAGTCTGTGATCGACTCCCTGGCTCTGGATTACCTTCAGATCAGCCTTTCACACATCACAGGTGAGCAGCTCTTACGCTTGACTCACTATTCACTAGTTAATTAACTAGTAACTACTCCTTATTCACTAGGTATTCACTTGCTATTCAGTCATTCATCATCTGATCAAGTCAAATGTTATTTGTCACATGCTTCGTAAACTGGTGTGGGCTAACAGTGAAATGCTTACTTCCAAACAATGCAGAGAGAAATAAAAATGAGGAATAAATACACAAGTAATGATAACTTGGCTATATACACAGGGTACAAGTACTGAGTCGTTGTGCAGGGATACGAGGTAATTGAGGTAGATGTGTACATATAGGTAGAGATAAAGTGACTACGCAACAGGATAGATACACTGCTGTTACTGTTTTATGTGATGAGTCAAAAGAGTTAGTGCAAAAAGGGTAAATGCAGATAGCTAAATAGTAACCAATAGCTAACTATTTAGCAGTCTTATGTAGGGCTGGGCAGTATACTGTGTTTTGCGATATACTGGTATTGATGCACAGACCGGTTTGGGTTTTTACTTTACCTTCTATACCGGTATTTGAATGTTTGGTTTGTTAAATGTGGCACGCAGCGTGTAACGTCCATTTTTATAGTCTACTTCGCTACTTGAGTCATCTCTCTCCATTCTCTCTATGCCGCGTTCCACCCAGACCTAGCCACGCTCCCTGTCACTCAAGGAGCGCATTTGATGTTCGTCAAGCACGAGACACTTGGTTCAGTCTGCATGGTCAATGCAGCATGTGCCAACACTGTTGATGACAACGATGCAGTTGGCACTTTGCTTCTTAATATAAACCTACTAGCATTCTGTAATTACACAATTTAACTTGTGTTTCTTACACATGAAAACAGCTAGTTTGTCTTTTCTTCTCAAGTTGTTCCGACATCTTGGTAGCTGCTGTTTGTTAGCTAGCTAATACATGTACTGAGTAAGAGCAAGCGTGATTTGCTATACAACCTGATAATACCAGTGATTGTGTAGACGTAAATGATTGTGTAGACCTAAATCAGCACTTTTGTGCAACAGTGTCTTAAAAATTAAAGAGGTAAAGGCAAAGCTAGAAAATGTTAGCTACATGAAGTAGCTAAGAGAACATTCAATTAGAGGTCGACCGATTAGGATTTTTCAACGCCGATACCGATTATTGGAGGACCAAAAAACCCCGATATCGATTTAAAAAAAAAAAAAAAATATATATATATATATATATATAAAAATAAAAATGTATTTGTATTAATGACAATTACAACAATACTGAATGAACACTTATTTTAACTTAATATAATACATAAATAAAATCAATTTAGCCTCAAGTAGATGAAACATGTTAAATTTGGTTTAAATAATGCAAAAACAAAGTGTTGGAGAAGAAAGTAAAAGTGCAATATGTGCTATGTAAGAAAGCTAACGTTTCAGTTCCTTGCTCAGAACATGAGAACATTTGAAAGCTGGTGGTTTCTTTTAACATGAGTCTTCAATATTCCCAGGTAAGAAGTTTTAGGTTGTAGTTATTATAGGACTATTTCCCTCTATACCATTTGTATTTCATTAACCTTTGACTATTGGATGTTCTTATAGTCACTTTAGTAGTGCCAGTGTAACAGTATAGCTTCCGTCCCTCTCCTCGCTCCTCCCTGGGCTCGAACCAGCAACACAACGACAACAGCCACCCTCGAAGCAGCGTTACCCATGCAGAGGAAGGGGAACAACTACTAGAAGACTCAGAGCGAGTGACGTTTGAAACGCTATTAGCGCTAGCCAGCCATTTCACTTCGGTTACACCAGCCTCATCTCAGGAGTTGATAGGCTTGAAGTCATAAACAGCGCAATGCTTGACGCACAACGAAGAGCTGCTGGCAAAACGCACGAAAGTGCTGTTTGAATGAATGTTTACGCGTCTGCTTCTGCCTACCACCGCTCAGTCAGATACTTAGATACTTGTATGCTCAGTCAGATTATATGCAACGCAGGACACTCTAGATAAACTAGTAATATCATCAACCATGTGTAGTTAACTAGTGATTATGATTGATTGATTTTTTAAAATAAGATAAGTTTAATGCTAGCTAGCAACATACCTTGGCTTACTGCATTCGCGTAACAGGCAGTCTCCTCGTGGAGTGCAATGAGAGGCAGGTGGTTAGAGCGTTGGACTAGTTAACTGTAAGGTTGCAAGTTTGAATCCCCCGAGCTGACAAGGTAAAAATCTGTGGTTCTGCCCCCAGAACAAGATTAAATAAAGTTGTAAACATTTTTTGGGGCCAAATCGGCATCCAAAAATACCGATTTCTGATTATGGAAACTTGAAATCAGCCCTAATTAATCGGCCATTCCGATGTAGCCAAACATTATAGGGTCCCCTAAGAAACACCTATTAACACATTAGTTGTCACAATAACTCCTCCCTGGCATTTTCATTCGTTGTAATATCAAACAACATTGTATTGAAAGTGCCCACTATTATATTCCTTTTTTTTCCCCTTTTTATACAACACACAGGTCTTTCCATCATTGTATGAGTATATATTTTTTTACCCCTTTTTCTCCCCAATTTCGTGGTATCCAATTGTTTTTAGTAGCTACTATCTTGTCTCATCGCTGCAACTCCCGTACGGGCTCGGGAGAGACGAAGGTTGAAAGTCATGCGTCCTCCGATTAACAACCCAACCAAGCCGCACTGCTTCTTAACACAGTGCGCATCTAACCCGGAAGCCAGCCGCACCAATGTGTCGGAGGCAACACCGTGCACCTGACAACCTTGGTTAGCACACAGGAGTCGCTGGTGCGCGATGAGACAAGGATATCCCTACCGGCAAAGCCCTCATTAACCCGGACGACGCTAGGCCAATTGTGCGTCGCCCCACAGACCCACGGACAGAGCCTTATATTCCAACTATATAATTCGAATATCTATTCCCATGATTCCAACAGTTAACCCAAGTGTTTTGCTCTAAATCGCAAGTCAAATTGCAACATTTGGTTAAAAATAAGGCCCAGATTACTTGCCCATATCGTGCAGCCCTTACGTGGCAGTGTGGAAATGATCTCAAATGCAGAAATTTATGAAAATTATCATTTTTGGGGGGTTGAAGTTGAATTGAACAGTATAAAACAATCAGAATGGACAAAGACCCATTGAAATAACTTAGAATGTATGTGATGCCACCCTAGGGTCACACACTACTCATAAAGAAATTTAGAACTTTTATTATTAAAAAAACATATCGTCAATTTTTTTTAATAGCGTGATATAATATTTTGGCCATATCGCCCAGCCCATGTCTTATAGCATGGGGGTAGAAGCTGTTCAGGGTCCTGTTGGTTCCAGACTTGGTGCATCAGTACTGCTTGCCGTGCGGTATCAGAGAGAACCGATGATGAATGCTGAAAGAAAATCAAGTGATCTATTTAGCTACAACCAGAGGGTCCTGGCTAAATTGCTGTTTAGATTTCAAAGCACAGCCTTGTTCAGAGCAAACACAACCCTCTTTGTTTAGGATAATTCACCGTAAAAAGATGCAGACTCGTTGGTTCTATTAAAAGGACAACAATGTGGTGTTTATTATGGTTCCACTGATTCATCGCTTGTCCTAATGGGTTTTTCCCCCGGCTCTAGGCGAGAACATTGTACGAGGGGACAAGGAGTCCATCAAGAACCTGTTGGAGATCTTTGACGGGCTGCTTGAGTATCTCACCGAACAGATCAGTGAAGAGGAGTCGCAAAATGGAGGTAGACAAAAAAATCTTATTTTACTCCATTACTCTCTCAACTCTTATATTTAGGCTAACCTTTATTTAACCAGGAAGTCCTATTGAGGTCAGAAGACCTGCCTGGAAACATACCTAAACATACAGCTGTTCTTCCTGACCTGATATCACTCCTGTTCTTTCTGATCTCATATCACCCCTGTTCTTCCTGATCTCATATCACACCATCTCCCTCAAACTTTATCTGTGTCACTGAGTGAGGCACAACCCTGTTTGGGTGGGATCACCCACACACATGAAGTGGACATAATGGCCTTTCTAAACCCGTTTTAGAGGCGGCTGGCTCTGGGATTACTGGGAAGCGGTTGGCAGCGCTCTGCATGTCTTTGTGTCCATCTATGGTGGAATGGTGGTCTGCTGGCCCTCTCTCCCATCGCAAAACACCAATTAGACTTTTAATGACCAGACTATCTGTCTGGACATTTAAATGTTCAGAAGGCTCTGGTGAAAATGACTGGTTTATCAAAATGGATAGGGTTGGTGACTTTGCGTGAGTCCAAAAGGAGCTGTGAAGTATTGGTTGATAATCCACCGATAACCGATTTTTCAATATATAGGATGAAAAAAAGGGACTCGTGCTTACCTTAACACTTGCAGCCATTCTCATTGTGATTCGTTTCACAATGTAATAAATCGACATTTGAACCATATTTCTTGGACAGTTCTTTTGAATATAATTTTATGCGAATACAGTGTGGGAAAATTACAAATTTTAATTTTCCCGGCATAAAACAGTATATCGGCAGATACATCGGTATCAGTAAGTTTTGTACCACCCCCACCCCCCCAAAAAAAATCCTAACCGCCATCGGGCCCAGAATAACATATCGCCCGGGCTCTAGTTTAAACCGCTTGATATTTCGAATTACTGGGATAGGCTATGCATGAGTCGCTACAGATAATGTTACTGTCACACTCGATGAACTCTGTCGATGCACTTTCACAATGACATGGCTAGAACAGTTGCTTGTTTCACTTCAGCTTTCGGAAATGGGGTTGGATCTATGTGTCTATGTGCTCCAATGTCTATGGATTGCTATGTTCCGAGTGCTTATTCTACTACTCTGACTGAGTCTGTTAATGTGACTTAAATATTTGTATAATTACGGACTGATTGGTGGTCTGAAAGTCTACTGGTAGCTTGTTCGTTTCGTCATTGCAACACAGCAGGAGCCTGTCAACTTCACCACATTGCGCCACGCTGTAATCACCCTTCAACCCTCCCCCTTTCCTCCCTCCAGACAAGGAACCAAACGGTGTTCCTGTTGAGGATGCCCCCCTCCCTACAGGGACAGTGGTCCCCCAGACAGAGGAACAGGAGGCCCTAATGGAGAGAGCCTCCCAGTATTCTAGTGTGCAGTGAGTGTTTTCAAGATATTCTATGCTACAGGTTCTTTGTACATTTCCATGGTTTCAGATTCAGTTCCTTCTTCGAGCAGGGTTCCAATTCTGTTGATACAACCAAAGACACTACATCACGAGACAATACATGTATATATGCCATTTAGCAGACACTTTTATCCAAAGCAACTTAGTCATGCATGCATACATTTTTCATATGGATGGTCCCGGGAATCGAACCCACTACCCTGGCATTGCAAATGCCATGCTCTAGCAACTGCACCAGACAGGACCACTTCAAATGCCATCATCGTGTATGTCAAGTCGGTACATCCTATTGACACAACAGCCAGTCAGGGAGCACAACACAAATGTCAACCGTAACGGCGAATGCAAAGGTTGGACACGGAACACAAACATCAGTGACATCACTATGTCTACTCAGCCTGTTCCGTTGGCTGTCGCACAGAAAGGCTGGCTGGAAAGTCAACAAAGCCGAATGAGTCATTGTGGGTTAGGTAAACCTCTGTTCCTAAACCAGGAAACTCGATGCATTGTTTTGAATAAGTGCAGGTTGTACTTGTTCTAACTAACTGGTATCACACAAACCAGACACACCGATGCACTTCCATTGAACTGTTTGGGTGGTCTTTCCTTTGGTTTACTTTGATAGTGATACATCTGTAACTTTACGATGTTTCTTTTATCTTCCAGCTCTGCCGTCCAGTCTAGCAGCAAACATTCCCTTCACTCTTGGAATGCAGAGGAGACGGGCTCGACCAATGAGCTTATCCTCCTGGGAGACTCCGCCCGCACGTTCACGGCCAAACAAGAAGGTAGGCGGGACCAAAAGCTTGTTCCTGGCCCATGACATAGAATGCTGAAAAAGGAAAAGCTTTCCTCTGTCTTTCTGTATTTACATTTGGAATCAAATCCCATTTTATTTGCCACATGTTTCGTACACAACCGTTGTAGAGTAACAGTGAAATGCTTACTGACGGGTCCTTTTCCAACAATGCAGAGTTAAAGATAGAAATAGTAACAGAAGGAATACATACCCAGTGAATAACAATAATGAGTAAAAAGAACATGGCTATATACAGGGAGTACCTGTACCGAGTTGATGTGTAGGGGTACGAGGTAATTACATTCACATAACATTCAGACGCCCTTATGCAGAGTGTTGGGGTGTCAGTGTAAAGTATGTGTGAGTGTGTGGGTATAGTCGGTGCAAGAGTTGGTGCAAAAATGGTCAATGCAGGAGGTCCTGGTAGATATTTGATTAGCTATTTTTTGGGGTCTTCGTCCGACACCGCCTGGTATACAGGTCCTGGATGGCAGGGAGCTCGGCCCCAGTGATGTACTGGGTAGGACTCGCCACCCTCTGTAGCGCCTTGCGGTCTGGTGTCTTGCAGTTGGTGTAATAAGCGGTGACACAGCCAGTCAAGCTGCTCTCAATGGTGCAGCTGTATAACTTTTTGAGGATCTGAGGGCCCGTGACAAATCTTTTCAGAGAGGTTGTTGGCCTTGCACCACACCGCCAGGTCTCTGACATCCTCCCTATAGATTTTGTACATTGGTTTTTCTATTGTGGTATTGACTGTACGTTTGTTTATGTGTAACTCTGTGTTGTTGTCGCACTGCTTTGCATTATCTCGGCCAGGTCGCAGTTGTAAATGAGAACTTGTTCTCAACTGGCCTACCTGGTTAAATAAAATAGGCTGCCTCGTTGTCGGTGATCAGTCCTACCACCGTTGTCGTTAGCAAACTTCATCCACCTTTCGCTTATCAAACAGCACATGATGCTGATGAGGTATCCAGTTTTTCCAGTCTTTTTTTGCTGTCTTTCCTATGGAATTCTTTATGGAGACAGTGCGGAATGTTATGTGGTCAGGGGGTTCGTTTTTCCTCAAGTGGAAGTAAAAAAAAACGAGGATTATGTCACCGTTTCCTTTTTACAAGCCCCTGTCCTCTCATTATTTTCCACTAAGTCCTCATGAGTCCCTACGTTTGGTTTTAATGATAGTCTTCAACAACGGTTTAGTTAGAATATGAATGGCCCGTGTACTTGTCTTTGCTCCATTGTATGGATCTTGTGTATATTCGCAAGACAATGCCAGGGTTATTGGCAAGGCATCGATAGCTAGGAGTACAGAACTGTATCTGAGAAAATAATTCAGAACTGTAGGCTACTTAAAGAACAGTGAACCAGTTGAGGCAAATCTGATTGTATAGAAACAAAAATAATATTTTACTTGAACCTTTGTTCAAACAACCTGCATAACACTATTATAACATGACACGAATAGCCATAGCATTTGTTAATAGCTTAACATCCTTATCATTTATCGCCCTCCAGGTTCCCTCGGAGAGTTCATCAATGAGCTTGATGCCTTGATAAGCTCCTTTCCTGAGGACGGCTCACCTCTCACAGTTCTGGGCGACTTTAACCTCCCCACGTCTACCTTTGACTCATTCCTCTCTGCCTCCTTCTTTCCACTCCTCTCCTCTTTTGACCTCACCCTCTCACCTTCCCCCTCTACTCACAAGGCAGGCAATACGCTCGACCTCATCTTTACTAGATGCTGTTCTTCCACTAACCTCACTGCAACTCTCCTCCAAGTCTCCGACCACTACCTTGTATCCTTTTCCCTCTTGCTCTCATCCAACACTTCCCACACTGCCCCTACTCGGATGGTATCGCGCCGTCCCAATCTTCGCTCTCTCTCCCCCGCTACTCTCTCCTCTTCCATCCTATCATCTCTTCCCTCTGCTCAAACCTTCTCCAACCTGAACCTGATCTCCTGATTCTGCCTCCTCAACCCTCCTCTCCTCCCTTTCTGCATCCCTTGATGCTCTATGTCCCCTATCCTCCAGGCCGGCTCGGTCCTTCCCTCCTGCTCCGTGGCTCGACGACTCATTGCGAGCTCACAGAACAGGGCTCCGGGTAGCCGAGCGGAAATGGAGGAAAACTCGCCTCCCTGCGGACCTGGCATCCTTTCACTCCCTCCTCTCTACATTTTCCTCTTCTGTCTCTGCTGCTAAAGCCACTTTCTACCACTCTAAAGTCCAAGCATCTGCCTCTAACCCTAGGAAGCTCTTTGCCACCTTCTCCTCCCTCCTGAATCCTCCTCCCCCTCCCCCCCCTCCCTCTCTGCAGATGACTTCGTCAACCATTTTGAAAAGAAGGTCGACGACATCCGATCCTCGTTTGCTAAGTCAAACGACACCGCTGGTTCTGCTCACACTGCCCTACCCTGTGCTCTGACCTCTTTCTCCCCTCTCTCTCCAGATGAAATCTCGCGTCTTGTGACGGCCGGCCGCCCAACAACCTGCCCGCTTGACCCTATTCCCTCCTCTCTTCTCCAGACCATTTCCGGAGACCTTCTCCCTTACCTCACCTCGCTCATCAAATCATCCCTGACCGCTGGCTACGTCCCTTCTGTCTTCAAGTGAGCGAGAGTTGCACCCCTTCTGAAAAAACCTACACTCGATCCCTCCGATGTCAACAACTACAGACCAGTATCCCTTCTTTCTTTTCTCTCCAAAACTCTTGAACGTGCCGTCCTTGGCCAGCTCTCCCGCTATCTCTCTCAGAATGACCTTCTTGATCCAAATCAGTCAGGTTTCAAGACTAGTCATTCAACTGAGACTGCTCTTCTCTGTATCACGGAGGCCCTCCGCACTGCTAAAGCTAACTCTCTCTCCTCTGCTCTCATCCTTCTAGACCTATCGGCTGCCTTCGATACTGTGAACCATCAGATCCTCCTCTCCACCCTCTCCGAGTTGGGCATCTCCGGCGCGGCCCACGCTTGGATTGCGTCCTACCTGACAGGTCGCTCCTACCAGGTGGCGTGGCGAGAATCTGTCTCCTCACCACGCGCTCTCACCACTGGCGTCCCCCAGGGCTCTGTTCTAGGCCCTCTCCTATTCTCGCTATACACCAAGTCACTTGGCTCTGTCATAACCTCACATGGTCTCTCCTATCATTGCTATGCAGACGACACACAATTAATCTTCTCCTTTCCCCTTCTGATGACCAGGTGGCGAATCGCATCTCTGCATGTCTGGCAGACATATCAGTGTGGATGACGGATCACCACCTCAAGCTGAACCTCGGCAAGACGGAGCTGCTCTTCCTCCCGGGAAGGACTGCCCGTTCCATGATCTTGCCATCACGGTTGACAACTCCATTGTGTCCTCCTCCCAGAGCGCTAAGAACCTTGGCGTGATCCTGGACAACACCCTGTCGTTCTCAACTAACATCAAGGCGGTGGCCCGTTCTTGTAGGTTCATGCTCTACAACATCCGCAGAGTACGACCCTGCCTCACACAGGAAGCAGCGCAGGTCCTAATCCAGGCACTTGTCATCTCCCGTCTGGATTACTGCAACTCGCTGTTGGCTGGGCTCCCTGCCTGTGCCATTAAACCCCTACAACTCATCCAGAACGCCGCAGCCCGTCTGGTGTTCAACCTTCCCAAGTTCTCTCATGTCACCCCGCTCCTCCGCTCTCTCCACTGGCTTCCAGTTGAAGCTCGCATCCGCTACAAGACCATGGTGCTTGCCTACGGAGCTGTGAGGGGAACGGCACCTCAGTACCTCCAGGCTCTGATCAGGCCCTACACCCAAACAAGGGCACTGCGTTCATCCACCTCTGGCCTGCTCGCCTCCCTACCACTGAGGAAGTACAGTTCCCGCTCAGCCCAGTCAAAACTGTTCGCTGCTCTGGCCCCCCAATGGTGGAACAAACTCCCTCACGACGCCAGGACAGCGGAGTCAATCACCACCTTCCGGAGACACCTGAAACCCCACCTCTTTCAGGAATACCTAGGATAGGATAAAGTAATCCTTCTCACCCCCTTAAAAGATTTAGATGCACTATTGTAAAGTGGCTGTTCCACTGGATGTCTTAAGGTGAACGCACCAATTTGTAAGTCGCTCTGGATAAGAGCGTCTGCTAAATGACTTAAATGTAAATGTTAACCATGGGAACTACAGTACTGAACAGTGTACACATACGCCTACAATACATTGCCTACAAAATCTACACCTCTAACCGCTTCTATTTTACCCCTCCCTAACAGTGGAAGCCTCTTCCCAAGCTCCGGGCCCCAGCACCACGTGTGCCCCGGGAACCCCAGGCACCCAGGCCACTCTACTGAGGGAGCCCCTGCGCTCGGCCATCCCCCTGCAACCCCCCTACCAGACCACCCCCCACAGGCCCGACAGAGCTCCCCACTCGGGTAGCCAGTCTCCCCCAGCCAACGGTCTCAGCAGCGGGGCTGCAGTGGCGCAGGAGGCACCCACTGGCACCTCAGAGGTATGTCCGTCTAGTCATATATATCCATGCTGAGTCTATTCAAATTACGCTTTGTAATACAGTATCAACTTTCCGAAGACACGTTTTAACCAGTATTTCAAAGCTCTCAGAAAACGACTGTGTTCTGAAACACATTCTGAAGTGACCTCAGCCAATTACAGTTTATAGAACTGTAGCTTCCTTCCTCCTCTGACAAAGGATGAGCTGTTGCTGACTCATGCCGACTCATCCAAAATGGCCTCGAGACTCATCACAGGAGTCACTTTTCCAATATGTTCCTCCTCTCTGTTTATGGGCGGCAACACCTGGGAATCACGTCACATCCCACCTGCATGCCTCTGACAAGTCCAGACACGCTAGCAGGGGCAAATACTTTCCACTTGTTATTCCATTACCAACTGGTACTCGCTATGTCTGAAGAATAGCCAATACTATGACTGAGAAATTGGACATCAGTGGATCTAGAGTTGGAAAGACCTGACTGAGAAACAGTTCTACATTCCCATGTAATTTACAATATGACCCAGGGCCATATGTTCCCACCCAGCACAAGTTTCCACCCTAGAAGGAATGCAATGTTTCCACCTTATAGTCTCTCCACTGGGAAGAAAGACTGCATCATGGAACAGACCAGTGACGCAACTGAAGGTATAGGCCCAGTCAGTTAGTCAGGAGATATATATACACACAGTGGGGCAAAAAAGTATTTAGTCAGTCACCAATTGTGCAAGTTCTCCTACTTAAAAAGATGAAAGGCCTGTAATTTTCATCATAGGTACACTTCAACTATGACAGACAAAATGAGATTTAATTTTTTTTTTTTTTTTATGAATTTATTTGCAAATTATGGTGGAAAATAAGTATTTGGTCACCTACAAACAAGCAAGATTTCTGGCTCTCACAGACCTGTAACTTCTTATTTAAGAGGCTCCTATGTCCTCTACTCGTTACCTGTATTAATGGCACCTGTTTGAACTTGTTATCAGTATAAAAGACACCTGTCCACAACCTCAAACAGTCACACTCCAAACTCCACTATGGCCAAGACCAAAGAGCTGTCAAAGGTCACCAGAAACAAAATTGTAGACCTGCACCAGGCTGGGAAGACTGAATCTGCAATAGGTAAGCAGCTTGATTTGAAGAAATCAACTGTGGGAGCAATTATTAGGAAATGGAAGACATACAAGACCACGCCGCCAGGGACTCAAATCCTGCAGTGCCAGACGTGTCCCCCTGCTTAAGCCAGTACATGTCCAGGCCCGTCTGAAGTTTGCTAGAGAGCATTTGGATGACCCAGAAGAAGATTGGGAGAATGTCAGATGAAACCAAAATATAACTTTTTGGTAAAAACTCAACTCGTCTTGTTTGGAAGACAAAGATGCTGAGTTGCATCCAAAGAACACCATACCTACTGTGAAGCATGGGGGTGGAAACATCATGCTTTGGGGCTGTTTTTCTGCAAAGGGACCAGGACGACTGATCCGTGTAAAGGAAAGAATGAATGGGGCCATGTATCGTGAGATTTTGAGTGAAAACCTCCTTCCATCAGCAAGGGCATTGAAGATGAAACGTGGCTGGGTCTTTCAGCATGACAATGATCCCAAACACACTGCCCGGGCAACGAAGGAGTGGCTTCGTAAGAAGCATTTGAAGGTCCTGGAGTGGCCTAGCCAATCTCCAGATCTCAACCCAATAGAAAATCTTTGGAGGGAGTTGAAAGTCCATGTTGCCCAGCAACAGCACCAAAACATCACTGCTCTAAAGGAGATCTGCATGGAGGAATGGGCCAAAATACCAGCAACAGTGTGTGAAAACCTTGTGAAGACTTACAGAAAACATTTGACCTCTGTCATTGCCATCAAAGGATATATATATATATATATATATATATATATATAAAAACGTCCTCTCACTGTCAACTGCTTTTATTTTCAGAAAACTTAACTATTGTGTGAATTGGTATTGGTATGAACATAAGATTCAAGAACTGAGACATAAACTGAACAAGTTCCACAGACATGTGACTAAGAGAAATTGAATAATGTGTCCCTGAACAAAGGGGGGGTCAAAATCAAAGGTAACAGTCAGTATCTGGTGTGGCCACCAGCTGCATTAAGTACTGCAGTGCATCTCCTTCTCATGGACTGCACCGGATTTGCCAGTTCTTGCTGTAAGATACCCCACTCTTCCACCAAGGCACCTGCAAGTTCCCGGACATTTCTGGGGGGAATGGCCTTAGCCCTCACCTTCCGATCCAACCGGTCCCAGATGTGCTCAATGGGATTGAGATCCGGGCTCTTCGCTGGCCATGGCAGAACACTGAAATCACGCACAGAACGAGCAGTATGGCTGGTGGCATTGTCATGTTGGAGGGTCATGTCAGGATGAGCCTGCAGGAAGGGTACCACATGAGGGGGGAGGATGTCTTCCCTGTAATGCACAGCGTTGAGATTGCCTGCAATGACAACAAGCTCAGTCCGATGATGCTGTGACACACCGCCCCAGACCATGACGGACCCTCCACCTCCAAATCGATCCCGCTCCAGAGTTCAGGCCTTGGTGTAACGCTCATTCCTTCGACGATAAACGTTAAAGACAAAACCGCGACTTGTCAGTGAAGAGCACTTTTTGCCAGTCCTGTCTGGTCCAGCAATGGTGGGTTTGTGCCCATAGACGACATTGTTGCCAGTGATGTCTGGTGAGGACCTGCCTTACAACAGGCCCTCAGTCCAGCCTCTCTCAGCCTATTGCAGACAGTCTGAGCACTGATGGTGTAACTCGGGCAGTTGTTGCCATCCTGTACCTGTCCCGCAGGTGTGATGTTTGGATGTACCGATGTTGTTAGACGTGGTCTGCCACTGCGAGGACAAACAGCTGTCTGTCCTGTCTCCCTGTAGCTCTGTCTTAGGCGTCTCACAGTACGGACTTTGCAATTTATTGCCCTGGCCACATCTGCAGTCGTCATGCCTCCTTGCAGCATTTTTTTATTTTTTTTATTTCACCTTTATTTAACCAGGTAAGCAAGTTGAGAACAAGTTCTCATTTACAATTGCGACCTGGCCAAGATAAAGCAAAGCAGTTCGACACATACAACGACACAGAGTTACACATGGAGTAAAACAAACATACAGTCAATAATACAGTAAAAAAAAAACAAGTCTATATACAATGTGAGCAAATTAGGTGAGAAGGGAGGTAAAGGCAAAAAAGGCCATGGTGGCAAAGTAAATACAATATAGCAAGTAAAACACTGGAATGGTAGTTTTGCAATGGAAGAATGTGCAAAGTAGAAATAAAAATAATGGGGTGCAAAGGAGCAAAATAAATAAATTAATTAAATACAGTTGGGAAAGAGGTAGTTGTTTGGGCTAAATTATAGGTGGGCTATGTACAGGTGCAGTAATCTGTAAGATGCTCTGACAGTTGGTGCTTAAAGCTAGTGAGGGAGATAAGTGTTTCCAATTTAAGAGATTTTTGTAGTTCGTTCCAGTCATTGGCAGCAGAGAACTGGAAGGAGAGGCGGCCAAAGAAAGAATTGGTTTTGGGGGTGACTAGAGAGATATACCTGCTGGAGCGTGTGCTACAGGTGGGAGATGCTATGGTGACCAGCGAGCTGAGATAAGGGGGGACTTTACCTAGCAGGGTCTTGTAGATGACATGGAGCCAGTGGGTTTGGCGACGAGTATGAAGCGAGGGCCAGCCAACGAGAGCGTACAGGTCGCAATGGTGGGTAGTATATGGGGCTTTGGTGACAAAACGGATTGCACTGTGATAGACTGCATCCAATTTGTTGAGTAGGGTATTGGAGGCTATTTTGTAAATGACATCGCCAAAGTCGAGGATTGGTAGGATGGTCAATTTTATGCATGCTTAAGGCACGTTCACGCAGATGAGCAGGGACCCTGGGCATCTTTCTTTTGGTGTTTTTCAGAGTCAGTAGAAAGGCCTCTTTAGTGTCCTAAGTTTTCAGAACTGTGACCTTAATTGCCTACCATCTGTAAGCTGTTAGTGTCTTAACGACCATTCCACAGGTGCGTGTTTATTAATTGTTTATGGTTAATTGAACAAGCATGGGAAACAGTGTTTAAACCCTTTACAATGAAGATCTATTTGGATTTTTACAAATTAACTTTGAATGACAGGGTCCTCAAAAGGGACGTTTTGCTATATGTGTGTGTGTGTATATATATATATATCCATACCCCATGATCTCACATACCATTATGGGCGATGGTAAGGAGCTATGTTGTAGATGAAATAAAATCAAGTATTTACCTAAATTGACCTGCACACACTACTGCTATTCTTTCTGTGTCTCGTTCTAATTCACTGCAATAAGGCAGTGTACTACAACTACTGTATTCACTTAGCATTGTTTTACAGTTTAGTCAGTTAGCAGACTTACAGGGTCAATTAGGGTAAAGTGTATTTCTCAAAGGCACATTGACAGATTGGGGATTCGAACCAGCGACCTTAAACGCTAGACTACCCGTGACACTGGTATTTCAATGCTTTGTACTGGTAGCGGTAGTTCACGTCATGCATCTCTTGTGTGATATGTCGTTAGCATCCGCTAGCTAGCCACTGAGACTCCTCTTGCTGGGTTCTCTTTTATCACAGTGTGAATTCTTCCCCCTCCCCCACTGAGTGGAAATGCATCCACCCCTTTGTCTCTGTCCCCTTTTCTCTGACTAATGAATGACCATCTCTCTCTCTCTCTCTCTCTCAGTCCCCAAGGCCAGGGGCTGACACAGTTACCAATGGAGTGCGCTCGCCAGCCCACAACCACTCACCTGGTTAGTACACAGAACGGACTGCTCTGAATAGCACGGCTGTAGCCATTGAATTGAAGTATTTTCGCACAGCGTTCAGTTTATCAGAAATAAAAGTGTAGCACCTCAAACCATGTATCAATTTGATTGATTGATCTTACTCCTCCATGCTTTTCATTTGTAGTCGAGAGTGAGAAGTCTGTGTCCAGTCAAACCAAGGTCAGGCTAGAGGAGGCCAAGGAGCAGCCAGAGGTAAGGCATAACAAACCACTCGCACTCTACACTGTTGTAGTTACAATGCCTCAAATTAGGACTAATTCAATAATTCAAGTCTACCTCATGCCTAATTCCAATCTAATTATTTGCTAATGCATGTCCAATTTACAGCTAATTCATGACTAGAGAGATTTGTGAAATATTCAACAATTGAATCTTCTCTATAGCCTACCAGTGTGGGGCCCAGGAGGGTTCTATTCCGGACACAGCCAGACATTCATTTCCTCACCCTGCAGGATGAGCTGGAGGACAAGGCACCACTGGACACTGAGGAAGATGAGGAGGAAGAGACCTTCACGCAGCAGGACAGCTGGGCTCACAGGGGGCGGACGGGGCTCAGGTAAGAACAACACAATGGGAGGTAGTTAGAATAGCATTGTAGATGCATAGCGAGAAAATCAATGTACATGAACATAAGTTAGTTACACACAGATGTCCTACACACTGCCACTCAATCTAACATTCACCTCCCTGCCTTGCCCTTTTTGTCTCTGCTTTCCCTCTCTTTCTACCTTTTGTCCCCCTTTCCCCCTCCCTCTCTCCTGCCAGTAGTAGCAGGGTACTAGAGGAGGAGGATTGTGAGGAGCCTCTCTCCTGGCGTAGACAGAGAAACAGGAAGGCAGAACAGGAGCTGCACCACATGTCTGAGAAGCTGTCCCGACGACTAGAGGAGCTGGACCTGGTGAGTGGTACACGTGTGTATGTGTGTGTGTGTGTGAGTGACGCGCTTGTCATTATGTGGACTGTGTGTGTCAAGCTATATTTACATTGCTGGGATGCGTTCGGAGCAGTCTAACCGCGTGTCGGATGCCTTACAATCCCATTCACCAGGAGAACCTTCCCACCCTTGGCATGTGCCACAGCTGACCATTAATTGCACCGGTAAATTGTGTGGGGGGGGGAATAAGGTGTCGGACCTGGGATTGTGTCACCCCCGGCATCTCAGCAATGTACATCTAGATTTAATGTGTTTCCACTCGTCAGATGTTAAAGAGAGCGCTAGGAGAGAGCGGAGAGCCCGACGAGGTCAAAGAGGAGGACAAACTGTCCCACCACAGTGACAGTGTCATGGAGTGTCGCAGGCCCCCAAGGAGGCCAACAGGTACATCCTCCACCTCTTCAATCACATCCGGGCCCGTGTTCATACATCATCTCAGATCTAGGATCAGTTTAGCCTTTTATATCATAAGGAATACAATTTGTATGGGCAGATCCTAGATCAGCACTTCTACTCTGAGATGCACCGCACTTCTCCAACAAAAGCACAGTTGACTCGCCTGAATGTAGAAAAATAATAAGTCATTATTGACCAACTCTATGATTTTAACATTTCCTCGGCTTTAACCTTTAACCTCTGACCCTTCTCCCAGGTACTCCGCGAGCCCCCACAGCCCCTGTACCCGCTCCCTGTCCCCCTCCCCTCCCCGGGCCCGTCGCTCTCTCTCAGGTCAGCTAGAGGGCGCCATGAGAGAGGCGGTGCGCGGAGAGGTCACACAGAGACACGCCGCCCGTACGGGCCGACGGGAACTCCACCATCTACCGCCCCAACACAAACAGGTCAGAGGGAATTGCCATATCACATTAACCAATGCCATATTCAGTAGAAAGATGAAATATTGTCACCTTTTAAGAGACAAGTTGAACTGTCTAACAAAATTGGTGTGTACACATCTCTCTCTAGCTGGAAAAAGCCTATGAGGAGGAGCTGAAAGTGTACGAGGACAGAGAACGGGCTGCTATGGCCAAGGAACGAACCAGAGCACAGGAGGCGGTGAGAGAGAGAGAGGGGGAGAGGGAGAGAGAGTGGTGTGTAAACAGTATCAGACCTACTCATTTTAGCCCTGGGGAGGTGTGTGCATTAGACACCATGTGACTGTGTATACAGTAGCCCTCTGGCAGAAAGACTGTGTGTCCCAATATTATCTACAGCAGATGTTCTATGTGTGGTTCTGCCCTGTAGGAGAGGGAATACAGAGAGGCCATACTGAGAGATGTTCCCCGAACCCCCAAACCGTCCCAAGTGTACACCACAGCAGCCCAACACCGCTCCCCCAGGACCAGACAACCAACTCCGGGCCGCAGACGACAGGACAAAACCAGGAGAGCCCCACCAAGTAAGACCCCCAAGCTGGAGTCTCTGCCAGTGAGATGGAGACAGTATCAACTCAATCTAGTCTAAGTACTGTACAAAGTGGCTTCCTCTCCTTCATTTGCCCTGAACTAAAAACGCAGCATTGGCCTCTGAAACTAATATGGAGGATGCCTACCTGGCTATCTATTCAATCCTTTCACAACTACATATGCCTTAGGAGAAAGAGCTTGATATGGATTTGCGCATTAGTCTTAAGTGCACGGTATGGATTTGGCCCTCTATATTAACCGTTTGTGCTTCTCTCTCTCTCCATTTTCCAGTGAAGGTGAAGGACAACGACCTGCTCCCCCTGCTCCTGGAGGAGTTCCCCCACCTGCACCTCTCGCCCCACGCCCTGGGCAGGATGTGGCAGCAGCAGCTGGGCCAGGTGGACCGCCTCAACGCCTCCCTCTCCCTGGACAACCAGAGGCAGGGGCCACGCACTAAACTCACCAGCCAGGTGGGGGCGCTATAACACTATTCACCATATAAACCACAGGGTGAGCTGGGAGGTTTGAGCTTAGCTTGGCTTGCCAGATGGATCTCTGCAAGTGTCCTACCTTTCTGTAATGTTAACACAGATGTCTAAGTGCGGAGCCTGTGATTGGGCGCAGACCCCATAATGAGACCAGGGTCCACCCGTGCAACTTTTCCACATCGATCTCCTCCCGTTAACTCGTCATGTTCTCTCTCCCCAGGTGGAGGAGGTTCAGAGGAGACACAACCTGCTGGTGGAGATCATCCGCAAAGAGCAAGAACACAACAGACGCCTGGTGAGCCAGTCAAAACATGCACGAGGTTCAGTATGTAGGCTAGACACACACACACATATTACCTGTCTTGTTTCTCAAACACACACAGCAAGCAATAATACAAACAGCCCCTCTAACTGTACAGCCGTCTCGATCCTCTCCCCCTCCAGAGGGATTTTAAGGAGCGTATCCAGCAACAGAAGTCGACTCAGAACCGTCTGAAGGAGCAGAGGCAGCAGATCGCCCGGGCCAAGAAGTACCACAGTGACTACCACGTCCAGCTCCGCGCGCGCATGATGAGGGCCCGCACGAAAGAGGAGAGGGTCAGTTAGTGATGCCATGCTACGCCTCAATACCCAACACGGTTTAGATGCTCCTAGAATTTCATGTTTCAACGCTTCAAACAGTACTTTCCATTCCATTCTCCATCCATGTATTTTGTGAAGGGAAGATTTTACACAATTGTCATCTATTAAGCTCTATTGTAAAATAGTCAAAAGTAAACAGGTCATGAACACTGTGACTATACAAACACATGTAACGATATGGTGGTTTGTTTAGTGGTTATTAAAGGGTTGTATAACTGTGTGTTGTGTTCCAGATGTTTAAGCAGGTCTTTGAGGAGGGCTTGGAGGTGCAGAAGGCTCGTCTCCGAGAGCAGAGGGCCTACGCCAAGGAGCAGCGCCAGGAGCACCAGAACAAACACCGAGACCAGATCCAGTCTATGGAGAACTATTACAAGGACCAGGTAGGACCAACACATGACCCTCTTTCATATTAACACACACACATACCTTACAGATGTGGTAGGAGAGTAAGACCAAGAAACGGCCTCCTGATCTTCTCTGTTCCTACATCTGCACTGATGTGAAAGAACGGGACAGCTGAAAGCTAATTCCACGCTGTTCTGCACTATTTCAGTTTTCATTGTTGGCTGAAACTCTCGCTATAGAGCGACAGGATATCCAAGTACGGAAGAAGGCCCAAGAAAAGGTAAATGCACGCACAATTTACTACATATGCCTGTACTTTGTCTGTACATTTTGGGGAGATTTGAGATACTTGACAAGTGAACTTATTCAGGTTTCAGCATGTGACTACTACATCCTACGGTATTGGGGTCAGGATATTAAAGTGTTTCTCTCTGCAGGCCCTTCAGAAGATGAAGCGAGAGCTGCGCTCCAAGATGGAGAGGGAGATAGGTGAGCTGCAGAAGATTATCGTCCAGGACGACGACGACGATTACTTCCACGGCCTGGAGGTCCAAAGGTTACGGGGTCGCGTGCAGATGGCTTCCTTCCAGTACAACACCAGCTGTCAGCACTGACCCCGCTAATGAGCTAGCAATCTATAGCTACCTACCGCTAACTTTCCTTCGGCTGCTAAAAACAAACTTTAAAGTCTCTAAAACCCACGGATCTGAGTCCTGCTCCTCGATTGTTTTAAATACTTGATTATTTAAGAATGTTAAAAAAAAAAAGACTCCCTCACTGTGTATTTTGTGTGCTGTCGTTTTGATTTTGTCGTTTAGTAAATTGTCTTTCACAGCCAAACGGGACCATTGTGAAAATTGGATGCAACACTAATTATGAATGTCATGCCAGGACAAGATTTTTTCCCCTCTTCCTTTTAATGGTATGCAGGATGTCTCTTGTAGCGTTTTTAACAGCGTTGATGAATGATTTATTTAATTGTACTGTAAATGACCTATTAATTAGTCTGGTTTTTAGGTTAACTTGTTAGGCTTTTTTAACACCAGAGAGCGCTGAAAGTTCCCTTTGCCAGTAAACTACCATACTAATAAACAAATCAGACCTGTTAAAAAGGCCAAGTAGCCGATTCCTATGCACTTCTCAGTAGTTGGGATTCAGATGTACCTTATGGAGGGTTTTGGGGCGTGCTTCCATTGCACACACTGAATACATTTGAATTAAACCCCAGAAAACACACCCATGGGTTGGCCTACCAATTTGATCAGGGAGTTTTTGTTCAATTTGATTTTCTAATTTCTCTAAAACAATCCCTTTAAGGTGTATCAGCGCAAGCCTTGAATGGAGAATTGTTCAGAATATAGAAAGATGGCCATGAAAACCTATGCGTCTTTGTTCAGTACCCATTATTTATTTCATGGAAAAATAGCCTTAGGGCACAAAAGGTGGTTTGATTCATTCTGAATGTTGGAAGTCTAATGCCTAAATAATACATATACCCTAATTGCCTGCACTGATCATGAAACTGTGTGATGGCAAGTGCAAAGTAACAGTTTGAGCTCCATAATGATTAATAAGCCTAGAGGTCCCGATTGATTTTTACTACAATTTGCATTTGTTAAATCAAATGGAATGATACGAACACTAAACTGGCTGTTAAATATATTGCCCTACCGATTGTGGCTTTGAATATTTAACATATGCTATAGCCTACAAAATAAATTGAAGGTAACAGGAAAAGTCGGGCCATATGATTAAAACATTCTAGGGAGCACAAAGGTTACATTTGACGCAACTTTCCTTGCATTTCATACTTTGCTGTAGGAAAGGGGCATAAATAGCCCTGCCTGTCATGTCAGTTTCCTGCCATGACTAGATTCACATTAATCGCCAAGTAAAATAGATCTATAACTGTCATTTATCCTATATTTACAATCCCCTTATCCAAACGGATTACTCATTGACCTAGCTTGTATCCATAGGTCTTATCAGTTGATTTAATTATGACATGAGGATTGTCATATCAGCAAAATAAGGTTTTTCCACTTGAAACCGGCAGGTTCTCTTGACCTTATTCATGGTTGTGTATAAACGTGCTGGAATTAAGTCAAGGTCAGAATATGGAGTGTCTGTAGACATAAGCAGCCACACCTCCATTTAAAAAGAATTGCCTACCTTGCTGTCACTGGCATTTCCCCCATGCTTAAGTTTATTTTACCCACGCTAAACTCAAGTCTAAATTTCCCCTATATGAACAGATATGTCGGTGTGAGAACATCACTCGTTCCAGGGACCACTCTGGTAGCTGATCGGTCCCTGGTACAGTGCACCGGTCTGAACTGACAGGGCCCAGTTTCCCAAGAGCATGTGAAGGCTAAGTTCATGATGCTTTTGGGAAATGAGCCCTGGTGAAAGCCATCTTAAAGACCTTCCACTCCATTGTTTTCACCTGTCAAGTATTTTCAAATCATGGGAGATGAGAATGATTTTGAAATTGAGAGCCTACATGGTAAATAACTGACCCTCAAATTGTGTGCAACTTGTCTTACCAATTCCCATTTTATGAGACCTAGGAAAGAAAAAAAATATACTTCATTCTATGAAACATTATGCTGTGAGTTTCAAACAGCATAGAGTTTATTGCTTGTTTTCTGCAAGGATACAAGAGGTTTATAATTTCCGCTTTTATTTTTCTTATTTACAGTGTCAGTTGAAGCTCACAGAGCAGCTGATGTGAAAAACTATGAACACACTAATAAATACAACAGACTGAAAAATGAGAAATAAAAACATTAACATTTCAGACAAAAGTTTAGCAAATTTAATCAGAAGAAAACTAATTTACACACACAATACTTCCATACACATAGAATAAAGGAAAGTGGGTTTTACACCATGTGAGAAATTGCACCGGTCAGCGACAGAGTCGCAGGACTCGGCTGGCAAAGCATGCTACGAGAAGCAACCGTCCATATGGTCTGATCTATTATCCAGAAACAACTCCACCTCATAAGACTGAGTGAAAGTCAATTATGGTTAGACGTAGATAGCAGAAAACAGTACTGTATGTGTGCATATGACATATGAGCTTTATGTGTGCATATCTATACGCGTATATATCTACATAAAAAGTCAATCAGTCCATTAACTATTTAGTAAATAGATGGAAGTTGCTGATTATAACGAAAATCACAAGTTTTCGTGTGCAAAAATGTCTGGTTGTTTTATGCATTTTATTCATTTTCTGTAAAATTAAAAAAAGGTTGCTTGTGATCCACCACATTAACAATATCTTATACTGTACAAAAGCACAATTTCAGGATACTTGATAATTGTCTATCTGAAAAGAATCTGCTTTACCTTTGAACACACTGGACTGGGTCTATTTTATTTTGCATGTACGCAGGGTGAATACAGTCCATGGTCATAGTCCACGTCCATTGCTATTAAACAGGCAGCATAAAATCAAAAAAACATTCAACAGAATTTTTTTGCATGTCAACACACATTTTGCTCAGAAGGGACAAAATAATAGAAAATAAATATTGTTTAAAAAAAGTCCATTCATGCAAGGGTTGTGGTAGAGGCTCTATTAGGGTCATGTCTAGATGGTATACAGCATGTCAAACGGTGATTCAGCAAACCTTAACCTAATTCTCATAACCTGCTACTTTAATTCTCCTAAACCTACGAAACGTCCATTTTGACAAAAGCTGTACCCCTTTTAGACAAAGACCTCTAGTAGGGAGAGCGCTCTAGTCCCAACCTCACTCTTAGTGGCCAAAAGGTTATGCACTCAGCTCTCATTCAAGGAGAGGGTCACGGGTTTGACCTGACAACGGCTTCCATAACCAGAAGATACTCTCCCCCTTTCACAGGTCAGCCTCACAAAGAGAGATGACTTCACCTGAGAATACAGAGGTCTGTGATAACACCAACATGCTAGCAAGTAAATTAATAGAAAGAGGAACAAGCCATATACAAAATAGGTATGTATTTGTACACATATATACTAAAAATTACAGGTTGATATACTTTTTTTGTATCTGTATATTTCCGTTGAATGCTGTATGGTTGGAATAAAATGTGGAATATTCATTTTAACTTAATATGAAGAAAGCATGTCCTTTGTCGCCCTTCAGTTTGTAAAGTGCTCTAGAGTGGCAACGGGGGGAAAAAAACATCCTGCCATCTTAGGTTGGATGTCACTTTGAAAACACCGACATCTTCCATGAATTGCTTTCAACTAGCCTGGTCCCTGGGAAAGAGTTCCCACTCACTAGACAACGACGCACTTTGAGGGTTTGATAAGGAATTTCAATGTTGTGATTTATTAGGTACAGTGTGCTATAGTGGTGTTTAGCGTTAAGTTCAACTCACCAAAGCGCAACAGGTCTACTCTGTGTAGCTGGACGGGGTTAGGTGTTCAGGTTAGCATGTCCATTAGCTTTTGATGTCAAGAGGTGGCAGGAAGTTAGCTGTGTGAGATGGTATTGGTCATCAGTAAGACCTAGTTTCTCCTGGTTAGCTCATGGTCAGGAACCCCCCCCCCCGGCCCTAGTCATCTACTCAGCGTGGACCTTCATATTTCTCTCTCCCAGACCAAAGCCAACAATAACTTCTTTAAAATACTCTCGTTGCAGTCTGGACCTTGGTATTCGATCGCACCAGACGACCCACAACAAAAGAAATGTGCTTTCACGGAACGCACATACTAGGGACCAGTTTTCTTCGGTTAGGAAAAACTCCTGGTCCAACACAAAATGGGTTGTTCTGTGGATTTCACCGTTATGACATACAAACTATTACAAAAAGAAAACAAAAAAACTCTGCTAAAAGCTGGCATTCTCGCAGGGTTTCAAGGTAAGTAATCGTCACTCGTCTGTAGCAGCTGAAAAAGGAAGTGATATTTCTAAAAAAGAATGCGGTGAGAGGAGTGTTCCCGTGTGGTCTGCCTCTCAGTCGGTCTCCATATTGTCCTGGGGGACTGGGCAGAAAGGGGTGTGGTCACAATCCTCATGGGCGTGCCTGAATGTTGCAGGGTTCCCGTGGTGACAGCAGAGTCTATAGTCTTGCTGAGCTGACCTTACAAAATACACACACGCTGACACACACTTCCCCACTGATGTGTCACTCATTCCACCGCAAAGCCACACGTCTCCTCGATGGCTGTCAGCAGCTTGTCGTACAGCTTGTCATATTGCTCGTAGGCGGGAACGTCAATCCGGTTAAAGCTGGACAGAGGGAAAGGGGGACAGAGGGGGAGAGAAAGTTTGGAAGAGAGAGGAGTACATGTTTTGCTTTAGTGGACAGTTTTGAAGCACCTTTATAACCTTCCCTATCGATGACTTCCCTATCGATGAATGAATGACATGTCACCAGTTAGTGAGCCATCCCTCACAGGATGAATTGACGCCAACAAACATTACAATAATTCACTGTGATAATTCTATCTTTAAACTGTTCTCCATACAAAACATTGGATTTGGACATGCATTTAAAACAGGTAATATCATATGAGTTGGGGGATTGGTAACCCTTTTCACAGCACGTCTTCGCCTCATTGACAGCTCATTGTAATTAAGAATATGTTGTTTATTGACTAACCTGTATAAAAAGGTTAAATGTGTGGAGAAGCAGTCTTGTAGCAGTGTGTATCGAAGTGGAGCAGTGGTACTTTAACTGTACTCACCAGGTGTGGGCTTTGGGTAGATTGTTGGTGTTGGCATCGATCTGGTGGATGGTGAACAGCCTGGGCCCCGCGGCACCTGGAGGGTCACACACACACACACACACACACACAGAGAGAGAGAAAAAGAGTCAGCATAAATTCTCAGGCTGTCCATCATTATATTTCTCTACACACAGACGGACAGTTGACCTGTTGAACTCAGTGTTTAGAACGTGAACAAACATGGCTGCTGTTTTAACGCAACACTGGGTGTATATTTTATATACTGTATATTTTCGTTCAGAAAGCCAGCTGGGTTGGCCTCAGACACAGGCAGGCGCACACACACACAGACAGACACGCACGGCTTGAACAGAAAGATCAACTCTCCAACACGCACACTCAGAAACACACACAGCTGCACTGAGGTCTTCTGTTCCCCCAGGGCTTCCTGTCTGTCTGGATTTAACTAAACCCACTGGTCGACCACGACACTGTCATGAAGAAGGGGTCACCTCAGGCAGTCTGAGAGACTCAGTGTTTTCCACTAGCATCGCCTGTCGGCTATATAACCAGTTAAACTCACTTTCAGCCCGGTACTTTTTCCCACTTAAATTAATTAAGCTACTTATTTTTGTTGTTGTTTACAATTCGCAAGACAGAAAATGTATAAAAAATATATTCTAGCAATCTATTGATAGGACAAGTGCCTGTCAGTCACAAAGTGAGCAATGACAAGAAAGCCTGCTCGTTTGATAATCTGCTGTCTGTTCCGCCTCCCGGTACCTGGGTGTCTGTGTTGTGTACACTGTGGTTGCAGTCACATTTCTTTACACAAAGGGCCTGATGCTCTCATCGTCTAGGAGTCAATTTGCACGTCCCATATAAATGTGGTAACGATGAGTCGAAACCCACTTAGCCTATTGTTTCTGGGCACATTCATTTATTTTCTTTCGTGTGTTTCATCTGCAGCCACCAAGTGCTAGAGCACAGGCTTACTGAGCCGTTCATTTGGCTCCCTAACTTGCATAGCGGTAGCCTTTATGGCGATAATCTGCAGATAAATTATGAAAACAATCGATGAAGATGGTGAATCCTATTCACTGCAGGTACAATTGGTAGGGTAGTGGAGCGATAGCCTCACTCTGCTCCAAAATATAATAAAAGAAAAGAGATTGAATTGTTTTAAAAGCTAATGACACTTCCAGTGACTTCAGAAAGAATTCACACCCCTTGACTTTTGACACATTTTGTTGTGTTACAGCCTGAACTTTGTGTAACTGGCCTACACACAAAACCCCATAATGTCAGAGGATTTAAAAAATTAATTAATAAAATATTAAAGCCGAAATATCTTGATTCAATAAGTATTCAGCCCCTTTGTTATGGCAAGCCTAAATAAGTTCAGGTGTAAAAATGTCCTTAAGTCATACATAATATGTTGCATGGATGATGTTTGAATGACTACCTCATCTCTGTACCCCACACATACAGTGGGGAGAACAAATATTTGATACACTGCCGATTTTGCAGGTTTTCCTACTTACAAAGCATGTAGAGGTCTGTAATTTTTTTATCATAGGTACACTTCAACTGTGAGAGACGTAATCTAAAACCAAAATCCAGAAAATCACATTGTATGATTTTTAAGAAATTAATTAGCATTTTATTGCATGACATAAGTATTTGATCACCTACCAACCAGTAAGAATTCCGGCTCTCACAGACCTGTTAGTTTTTCTTTAAGAAGCCCTCCTGTTCTCCACTCATTACCTGTATTAACTGCACCTGTTTGAACTCGTTATCTGTATAAAAGACACCTGTCCACACACTCAATCAAACAGACTCCAACATCTCCACAATGGCCCAGTCATTACAAAGATACAGGCGTTCTTCCTAACTCAGTTGCCGAGGAGGAAGGAAACCGCTCAGGGATTTCACCATGAGGCCAATGGTGACTTTAAAACAGTTAGAGTTTAATGCTGGATTAGGAGAAAACTGAGGATGTATGAACAACATTGCAGATACTCCACAATATTAACCTAATTGACAGAGTGAAAAGGAAGAAGCCTGTACAGAATAAAAAATATTCCAAAACATGCATCCTGTTTTCAATAAGGCACTAAAAGTAAAACTGCAAAAAATGTGGCAAAGAAATTAACTTTATGTCCTGATTACATAGCGTTATGTTTGGGGCAAATCCAACATCTCTGAATACCACTTCACATTTTCAAGAATGGTGGTGGCTGCATCATGTTATGGGTATACTTGTAATCAGCAAGGACTAGGGAGTCTTGCCGATGCACAGGCAAGATGCTAGAGGAAAACCTGGTTTAGTTTGCTTTCTACCAGATACCGGGAGATGAACTCACCTTTCAGCAGGACAATAACCTAAAACAAGGCCAAATCTACACTGGAGTGGCTTACCAAGAAGACATTGAATGTTCCTGAGTGGCCTAGAAACAGTTCTTACTTAAATCGGCTTTAAAATCTAATGGCAAGACCTGAAAATGACTGTCTAGCAATGATCAACAACCAACTTCACAGAGCTTGAAGGATTTAAAAAATAATAATGTAAAAAGTATTGTAAAACTCTTAGAGACATACCCAGAAAGACAGCTATAATTGCTGCCAAAGATGCCTCCAAAAAGTATTGACTCAGGGGTGTGAAAATTAGCTATTTCCTTTTCCATAACTTAGCAAACATTTCTAAAAACATCTTTTCACTTTGTCATTATGGGGCATTGTGTGTAGATGGGTGAGAAAAAAAAGTAATTTAATCAATGTTGAATTCAGGCTGTAGCAACAAAATGCAGAATAAGTCAAGGGGTATGAACACTTTCTGAAGGCACTGTAAACACACCACCATTTCTCCACCCCCCATCTCTTTACCTTGTAAAGCCTTGAATCCCTGCAGTGGGACTCTAGATGACCCGGTAACAAACTGCAGCAGTCTGGCCCTCCTCTCCTCGTCGTAGGACTCCACAGCCTTCCAGAACCACTTGACCACGTTGCTGTCCGTGGTGCAGTGCTTCAGGCGCGTGTTGCTCTTCCAGTCTGCTATATCGATCTTCCCCAGGCCACACACTATCAACTGGGGTAGGGAGGAGAGGGAAGAAAATAGTTGATTCGATGGTTTGAAGGGGTGTATATTCATGGGAAATAGTATGGTAGCTGTCACCTTTCATTTAATTTAAAAAGTAGATCCCAAGGTCTCAGATTCATCTTGGGAACCCCCCCCATACCAACACAAATATGTATGCTCTTGAGAAATGATGTCAGGTTTCCAGTAAGTGAATAATTTCTTTCCCAAACCATGTTATATGCAACTGTCTACATACCTCTAGTTCCTTCTCGTCAAAGGACTTGAGCAGGTGCTGGGGGATGACCTCGTTGAAGCCCTTCTGCAGGGCCAGGAACTGAGCCTCGATGCCGTGGAGGAACCTCCAGTTCACATACAGCCTATAGAGAGAGAGAAGGTAAGACTTAAGTCAGTATAAGTCCATACAACATTGCAACATGTGAAACCCCCACAGCAGTTCAACCAAAACCAGGGCTGGGGGATAAGTATTTTTGCTGTGCTGGTAATCTTGGGTAGACAGAACCAAATTCAGATTTGGCTCTGGGGGGAGGGTTGAGATTTGGCCTAGTACGAGAGGCGAAGTCCTTTTAAATCCTCAGCCATCTTTCCTGAAATTCGAAAGATGCCAGGTAACAACCATCTCCGCTTAATCGTGATTTGTCCAAATAATCAGTGACGCAAAAACCAGCACACCAGAGGAATTATTCCTCTTAACCCTCATATGCCATACGTCCCAGACAGATGTAACTTCCGTTACGGATGGGGGAAGAGACTCCTGTGCTGCTAACTGGCTGGTATGCAGTTGCTGTCTTGGTTGGACCAGGTCGCTCTTGAAAAATAGATTGTATCACAATGAGAACAACCTGGATAAATGAAGGTTCAATCAAATCAAATTTTTAAAAATGAACCCCGTTGGTTGTCAGAGGAACGACGTCACGCTATCACAAGATATGCTTCAGGTGTATACTTGAGACGTGTGTATCGTGTCGGACATGTGTGTGTGTATCGTGTCGGACCTGTGTGTGTGTGTGTATCGTGTCGGACCTGTGTGTGTGTGTATCGTGTCGGACCTGTGTGTGTGTGTATCGTGTCGGCCGTGTGTGTGTGTATCGTGTTGGACCTGTGTGTGTGTGTGTGTGTATCGTGTCGGACCTGTGTGTGTGTTTGTGTGTGTGTGTGCGTGTCGTGTCGGCCCTGTGTGTGTGTGTGTGTGCGTATCGTGTCGGCCCTGTGTGTGTATCGTGTCGGCCCTGTGTGTGTGTGTGCGTATCGGCCCTGTGTGTGCGTGTGTGTGTGTGCGTATCGGCCCTGTGTGTGCGTGTGTGTGTGCGTATCGGCTCTGTGTGTGCGTATCGTGTCGGCCATGTGTGTGCGTATTGTGTCGGACATGTGTGTGTGTGTGTGTGTATATCGTGTCGGCCGTGTGTGTATGTATCGTGTCGGCCCTGTGTGTGTGTGTGTATGTGCGTATCGTGTTGGCCCTGTGTGTGCGTATCGTGTCTGCCGCGTGTGTGTGCGTATCGTGTCTGCCGCGTGTGTGTGCGTATCGTGTCTGCCGCGTGTGTGTGCGTATCGTGTTGGCCCTGTGTGTGTGTATCGTGTCTGCCGCATGTGTGTGCGTATCGTGTCTGCCGCGTGTGTGTGCGTATCGTGTTGGCCCTGTGTGTGCGTATCGTGTCTGCCGCATGTGTGTGCGTATCGTGTTGGCCCTGTGTGTGTGTGTGCGTATCGTGTCGGCCGGGTGTGTGCATCGTGTCGGCCGGGTGTGTGCATCGTGTCGGTTGGGTGTGTGTATCGTGTCGGCTGGGTGTGTGTATCGTGTCGGTTGGGTGTGTGTATCGTGTCGGCTGGGTGTGTGTATCGTGTCGGTTGGGTGTGCGTATCGTGTCGGCCCTGTGTGTGTGTGTGTGTGTGCGTATCGTGTCGGCCGGGTGTGTGCATCGTGTCGGCCGGGTATGTGTATCGTGTCGGTTGGGTGTGTGTATCGTGTCGGTTGGGTGTGTGTATCGTGTCGGCCGGGTGTGTGTATCGTGTCGGCCGGGTGTGTGTATCGTGTCGGTTGGGTGTGTGTATCGTGTCGGTTGGGTGTGTGTATCGTGTCGGCCGGGTGTGTGTATCGTGTTGGCTGGGTGTGTATGCGCGTGTGTGGGACCCAGGCGACGGTCTCCTCCTCTATACCTGACATACTCCTTCTTGGTGTCCTCAGAGACAGAGACAGTCTTGCCGTTGGGCTTCAGTTCGTGCTGGATGATCTCTCCGTAGGCATTGTGCTCCACACAGAACGTATGGTCCAGCACCCCCGTGATGTCATTGTCCCTGGAGGGGGGAGAAGACGGAAATGTTAGTTAGTAGTCGGACGTTTTAGGCTGCCTTGTCAACAGAGGGCGCTAGTGTTGACGGGAGAGTAGTTGGTTCATGGGGGTTGTTGTTTTAGTGGCATTTCATGGATACAGAACAGCCAACATGTCAGCTCAAGGTTGGCGTTTGTATTTTGTATACAGCATCCACACGTGCAAAGGCCAACATTACACATGCTATCCTGTGTGTATTAATATGTGTGTCTGTGCTTGTACAGTATGTATGTCTCCGGGTGTTCAATTGTGTATAATTGTGTCTGTGTACAAGCGTCTGTATATGTATGCATCTGTGTGTGTATCAACACTGTATGTGTCCAGGGCTATACACTATATATACAAAAGTATAAGGACACCCCTTCAAATGAGTGGATTCAGCTATGTCAGCCACACCAGTTGCTGACAGGTGTATAAAATCGAGCAAACAGCCGTGCAATCTCCATAGACAGACATTGGCAGTCGAATGGCATTACTGAAGAGCTCAGTGACATTCAACGTGGCACCGTAATGGATGCCACCTTTCCAACAAGTCAGTTTGTCAAATTTCTGCCCTGCTAGAGCTGCCTGGGTCAACTTTAAGTGCTGTTATTGTGAAGTGGAAACGTCTAGGAGCAACAAGCTCACAGTGCGGGACCACAGAGTGCTGAAGCACACAGTGCGTAACAATCGTCTGTCACTACCGAGTTCCAAACTGCCTCTGGAAGCAACGTCAACGTCAGCACAAGAACTGTTCGTCGGGAGCTTCGTGAAACGGGTTTCCACGGCAGAGCAGCCACACACAAGCCTAAGATCACCATGCGCAATGCCAAGAGTCGGCTGGAGTTTTGTCCCTCACCACTTTTGGACTCTGGTGCAGCCTGTATTGGACCTATATGAATTCTGGCTAATTTTGAAGCACGTTGTGCCCTTGAAACTAACATGTAACCCTGTAAAGCTACTTGTTTATTATCAAAGCTAAAATGTTGATATGAATCCCAGTCATTGAAATGACAAAGTAATGTGTAGAATATCAGGTTTTTACATTGCGTAATAAAGGACTGTTTCTAACAGATGCATTACATCGAAAACTGTCCACTGTCTCTCTAAGAATGTCAGTGACGTTCTGAGTGACAACATGCAAATCAGTCATTCATTCATTGCTATGATCATTGATCCCCAGAAGAAGCTATCCCTTTCCCATTCTTTCTGTGCCCCCAAATGTTACTGGCAAAGTGAACAGGTTGTTCGCTAGCTAGCTAGCTAATGAGGTAACATGACCGAACAAGGTGTTAACGGCACACAAGTCGTTTTAGAACGGCCCACGGTTTATGAGCGGAAAACACGTCCCGTCACTGGAGATGCTTCCAGCTGCAGCACCAAATGAGCAATAGATGGAAAAACAGAGAGCTGGTAATGTGGGTCACAGCTTTTGAACAGTTTGCGCTAGAGACAATAACCGTTTTTTTTCTCCAGGGCACTCGGAAACAGTACAGTGAAGCCTAATCATTACAACAATGATCATCTGCCAGTGTTTTTTTTCTCCTTCAAGGCAAACTGGTGCTTCCAAAGTCGCACAGCAAAATATTTAGGAGCATATGCGACCAAAGTGGTCACGCGTTAGAGCCCCTGTACGTGTCGGTGTCTCCTACTCACAGGATCCAGACCAGGCTGTTGTGGAGGTCCGGGTCCACTGACTCCATGTCGTCCAGGGTGATGGGTTTCCCCAGCAGCTGTTTGTAGAAGGGCAGGGTGAAGCCCCCGTCTATGTAGTGGCCGTGGAACACAGCCATGCCCATGATACGGCCCACAAAGTGGAAGTAAGACAGGTGCTCCTGGAGGAAAGGAAAAGAGAGATGAGTTTTGAGGTTGGCCATCGATGCATATTTTTTGGTTATTGACATGTGCGAGTGTGGTCACTATTGGGTTGTCGAGAAAAGCGTGATATAAATGTAGCTTATCATCATTATTATACTGAAGCCTCCCCTTTGACTTTCTCATCCAATGGGCTTGAGGTGGTGGTGAGAGGACGCAAGGAATCAAGAAAACGTCATTGAGATTCTCCCCATGTCTACTTCTCCACCTTCAGTTTACAAGAACCTCCATCTCTTAGGAATTCTGTTTGTGGTTCGTTCCCCTTCCTCCTCTCTGTTATTATGTGTCTCTCTATGTATCTATTGATTCCTCTATTTCTCTCTCTCACCGGGTTGACGGCGCTGTCTGGGTTGATCTGCAGGGTGTAGATGTCGTCTCTGGAGTACTGGAACAGGCCGTAGTAGGGGTTCAACATCTCATGGGACAGCAGGTACAGCCACTCCCTATATGACAGACAGACATCTGGTTAGTCACGTGACACCGGCATAATAAAAACACAATTTTTGGGGGGTTGCATGTGGCCACATGCCCCCAAAAATATTCTGTTTGATGTATCAAGCTTTTTGAATGTGAATTTCCACAGTGGTTGTTTCTTTCTGGACTACTGTCCTATAAGGAAAATAAAACATTTTGAAAAGGCATCTTTTTGGTTGACCTCATGGTTTTATTAAACAGTGTTTAAGCCTGGAGGTGTGGATGACTGCAGTACCTGGCCACTCCTCCGTAGTCCAGGCCCTCCTCTCCTCTGAACTTGACCATCAGTCTCTTCCACAGGTCCTTGGGACGCATCTTCATCACCTGGCGGTACGACTCCTGCAACACAACAAAAGAGAGCATGGGTATGTTAACCGTGGGTGTATTCACTAGGAACCAAACGGGGAGGAACCTACCTGAGCCGGTCCAATAGAAACTCTTGTTTTTGTTGCAAAACATTGCTACACTTTGTATTAAGGAATACACCCCTAATCTTAAGATGTGCCAACCTGCAGGCCATTCAACTTGACCCTCAATCATACTGTTTCTGTTCTAAACAGAGCTTGTTGTTTTATGCAGCAATAAGAGCAACAGTGGATTACAACGTTCCGGATCCGAATTCCACCACTGATCATGTAAAGTCTGTTTTTTTAAAGTGGGGCAGAGAGTACAACAATATGGGGTCGGCAATTTACCATTGTCATAATACTCCCTCAGATTAGTCAATTCACCATCCAGAACTGTTTGACAGCGCTGCACACCTCTCCTCTTTCTCGGTCTCTCTCTCTTCTGGTAGACTAGGACCTAGTGGTGCCTGGGAGAAACCAGCAGCACCAACACCATGACATCTGTGCCTGGGCAAGAGAGTGTATGTGTGAGTGGGCTTCATGTGCACTAGCACCCTTTACATTACGTAAGGGCCTTTTCTCTCGCTCCCTATTTTCTCTATCAGAGTAACTCAGGAGGGCTGCCATCAAAAACAAACTCCTGCCACCACAGCACAGAGCTTGTGAGGAGTGTTGCAAATATGAACGCAGCAAAGCACGGGAAGCAGGCTCGAGGAGAAGCAGGAGAGTGAAGCAAGGGTTATTAGTTATGAAATTACAGTGCACTGGTCAGCGGCGAACAATGCCATCAGTCCCTGTTGAAAACTAGAGTTAATCACAGGCAGGCGCACACACACACACGCGCTCGCTCTGCTTTCTTGCAGATCGTTTCCCTCCTTGCTGTCACGTATCGAGGATGAAGTCATCTTTTTTTCTTTGCTCAAATTGTACCGCCGAAAGATGTCGCCCCCCCCCCCCTTCTCTCCTCCTTCCCCCTACTTTTAGCTGCTGAAATCATCCTGAAAGAATGCCTTGCCGTGGAAGAACAGATGATTGGAGGAGGAGAAGGAAAGAGGAAACTGGTGTTTGAAGGGGCCTTTTTCACTTAGTTTTTTACGGCGAATCGTAACGAATTTGGGGGTATTACCGCTCAGTTCTCGTAGGCATTTTCTTGCAGACTGTAAATGGATGCAAAGCCACAATCGTACGGGTGTGCATATTTGTAAACTTGTAACAGAGTGTGTTAAAGTATGTTTATACAGTGGGGAGAACAAGTCTTTGATACACTGCCGATTTTGCAGGTTTTCCTACTTGTAGAGGTCTGTGAAGCATGTAGAGGTCTGTGAATCCAGAAAATCGCATTTTATTGCATGACATAAGTATTTGATCACCTACCAACCAGTAAGAATTCCGGCTCTCACAGACATGTTAGTTTTTCTTTAGGAAGCCCTCCTATTCTCCACTCATTACCTGTATTAACTGCACCTGTTTGAACTCGTTACCTGTATAAAAGACACCTGTCCACACACTCAATCAAACAGACTCCAACCTCTCCACAATGGCCAAGACCAGAGAGCTGTGTAAGGCTATCAGGGATAAAATTGTAGACCTGCACAAGGCTGGGATGGGCTACAGGACAATAGGCAAGCAGCTTGGTGAGAAGGCAACAATTATTAGAAAATGGAAGAAGTTCAAGATGAGGGTCAATCACCCTCGGTCTGGGGCTCCATGCAAGACCTCACCTCGTGGGGCATCAATGATCATGAGGAATGATCAGCCCAGAACTACATGGCAGGACCTGGTCAATGACCTGAAGAGAGCTGGGACCACAGTCTCAAAGAAAACCATTAGTAACACACTATGCCGTCATGGATTAAAATCCTGCAGCGCACGCAAGGTCCCCCTGCTCAAGCCAGCGCATGTCCAGGCCCGTCTGAAGTTTGCCATTGAGCATCTGGATGATCCAGAGGAGGAATGGGAGAAGGTCATGTGGTCTGATGAGACAAAAATAGAGCTTTTTGGTCTAAACTCCACTCGCCGTGTTTGGAGGAAGAAGAAGGATGAGTACAACCCCAAGCACACCATCCCAACCGTGAAGCATGGAGGTGGAAACATGAGGGGACAGGACGACTGCACCGTATTGAGGGGAGGATGGATGGGGCCATGTATCGCGAGAACTTGGACAACAACCTCCTTCCCTCAGTAAGAGCATTGAAGATGGGTTGTGGCTGGGTCTTCCAGCATGACAACGACCCGAAACACACAGCCAGGGCAACTAAGGAGTGGCTCCGTAAGAAGCATCTCAAGGTCCTGGAGTGGCCTAGCCAGTCTCCAGACCTGAACCCAATAGAAAATATTTGGAGGGAGCTGAAAGTCCGTATTGCCCAGAGACAGCCCCGAAACCTGAAGGAGAAGAGTCTGTATGGAGGAGTGGGCCAAAATTCCTGCTGCAGTGTGTGCAAACCTGGTCAAGAACTACAGGAAACATATGATCTCTGTAATTGCAAACAAAGGTTTCTGTACCAAATATTAAGTTCTGCTTTTCTGATGTATCAAATACTTATGTCATGCAATAAAATGCAAATTCATTACACAAAAGTCATACAATGTGATTTTCTGGATTTTTGTTTTAGATTCCGTCTCTCACAGTTGAAGTGTACCTATGATAAAAATGACAGACCTCTACATGCTTTGTAAGTAGGAAAACCTGCAAAATCGGCAGTGTATCAAATACTTGTTCTCCCCACTGTACATATTTTCAGTATAAAGCACTTGTTTGGGTTTTATGAGCATGCACAGTACTATTGCATGTGTCATTTTTACATGTATGCATTAGTGTGTGTACAAAACATTAAGAGCACCTGCTCTTTCCATGACAAAGTCTGCACCTCAATATTAGGAAGGTGTGTGCAGCCTACTTTAAAATGTACGCTTGATTTGTGGTGGATGAGTGAGTTACGCCTCTCAACGTAAAGCACTACCTATATACATGCAAATACAATCCATTACGATACAGTATAAATGAAGCCATCAATCACACACACTTGGACAGAGTTTTCACACAGGGTCCCTCAGTTTACCTCAAAGATCTCCTCACGGCAGACCTCGATGCGACAGTGTCCTGCCTGGGGCTGCTGATTGGACAGCTCCTGCCGGAGGATCTTGAGCTTCTGGACCAGGTCCCTCTTGTACTTGGGCACGGTGAGGCACTCGGCCTCCTCGGGGAGCTGGGCTGGGGACAATGCCGGGACCTGCGGTGGGGGCTGCTGCTCCTTCAACTGGTTCGACTGACGACTACTGGGGAGGGAGACCAGCAGAAATGCTCAATGTTAAACAGTACAAGATTGCAATATGAAATCAAACAAGACAATTGTAACACATGGAATGAAATGATTAACACCATCTTTCTCTCTCTTGAGTATTGTTTGTGGAGAATACGGGGTTAAAAGTACATATATCTCAGCTCGTTGTAGAGAGGGAGTTGTGGTCTGTCTGTGCCTTTTGCCCTCCGCCACCTCATTCTCTCCTTCCCTCTCATTTTAGGTGCTGGCAGACTAATTAAATAGGCAGCCTTCGCTTTGTAAGACACCTCTGTTTCCTCTTTAAAGCCTCATAGTGCCTTCAAAGTGAAACTGGCGCCATCGTCGGTGCCCTCTGCCACCCTGCCCCTGGCTAACCGCGGCTGGGGCCACCGCAGCCCTGGCTCTGTACCCACGTCAATCTATGCCCATATGGGATGGTTACATGCCTGGGTGGGCCTCGTAAAAACACAATTCACCCCCCCACCCCAAAAAGGGCCAGAGTTTCCAACAGGACAGTACTGTATAGAAGAGTCCCTAATAAAAGGATCTACTGTGCAGTAGCAGTACAGTTGCAGCCAAACAATGGTGGTTCACAGAGAGGAAGTTCTTTAAACCTGTGTCTGAGAGGGGAGGCCACAGGCAGAACAGAACATAGCCACCCAAACACCCACACACTCTCACACACACACCCTCATTCTTCAGGGGTGGAAAAAAGAAAAGGCGTGTTATATTTGGCGTTCTCCAAAGTAAAACAGGCCCAGTGTTCCGCCAGTCCGTATCCCTGTATAATCAAGTCAGCTGGTATTTATTTTATTGGCAGTGTCGAGGCCCTTCCATGTCAAAGTGAGGGTAAGGCTCGGCTCGCAGGGCTGAAAACCACTAGGAACACACACACACACTGAAAAGAGGTCCTTAAACAAAATAGAATGAGTTTCTCTTGGCTCGGGTTGGGAAGCCCTTGAACCATATAATAAAACATAATTTGAGCGTTTTCGTCGAGGGCGCGCAGGGTAATTAAAAATAAATTTTGGTACAGTTAGCAGTCTCGGGTTCCCGATTCGGAATGACCTCGGCATATTTCTATCTGTAAATATAGAAGTACAAGTGCGGCTCAGTCGAAAGTCACTCTGGCGCAGAGACACACAGGGGGAAAGAGTCGAGGGTTCCTTTCTGTGACGAGCCTCCATGAAATACGACTATCCAGGTAGAAAGACAAACTTTCAAATTCAATCTAGGAGTATTATTGTTATTCCAAGCTAGAAGAACAAGGCGAGGAGAGAGCGAGCGATGCCAGAACAGGATTCACTGGACTAAAGCGGTCACGATCATGAAGTTGGCACAGGTTTGGTATCGAGGTCCCAGCGAATCAAAAGCTCCTTTATTGAGCCGGGCGCTGGAAGTACTACCTAGGCAGAACCTCCCTCTCCCTGGCCCTTTACACTTCGCCTGAACAGTGGGGAGAAGGCCCGCCAAGGGTCGTCCGAGCGGCACTGCCGTGCTGACTACTACCCACAAAGGAGTGTGTGTTTGTGGCGCTGGAGCTCAACCCTCAATCACCAATCATCTCCCCTGGCTCCGGAAAGGAGGGGAGACATTCCCATTGGCAGTGGATGGGAAGGGATGGCCAAGTTCTCCCTAAGGGAAGACAAGGGAAGTATTGCACTATATAGGGAATAGGATGTCAGCCAATCACTACCCTAGCACCATAAAGGTAGCTTTCACAAGCCTGGGGCTGCCTCCCTTTCTCACACTCACACAGAGCCCCCATAGACACTGACAATAACACTCTGCTTACAGACAGGATGTTTATAGTATTTAGGCTACATAAAATATGCCTATAAGCCACAAAGACACAAACAAAACATGACAGACTAAAAATACATAAAGACCCATCCAAAGGCCTTGACAACATAACGCTCTGTTTACAGATATGACATTTACAGAATTTAAGTGACATAAAAAGGTGTCTATATGCCACACACTGTGATACAAACAAAACACAAAACTTCAAATATATAAAAGATCGCTTATATAAAGACTTCATTTCACCAGGTAAGTTCGACGCCCCATTGCACACCAAATATAAACGACTCGCTTGATAAATATAACGCAAACAGTGAGGTAATGCTGCAGAAATATAGAAGTTTAGTCAGGAACATACATGTGAGACAGACCGTGTGGCTGAGTGCAGACCACAGTAATGTGGATGTGAGAGACATGTCTAGCAGTCTTGGAACCAGCTACCAGCCAGTCAAATATAAACCGGTCGGTGCTGCGTTGACAGAACAGCAGGTAAATGCCACTCTACCCGATCATACAAATCGCGAAGGAGAGAGCGAGAGAGCGCGAAGGAGAGAGCGAGAGCGAAGGAGAGAGCGCAAGAGAGAGCGCAAGAGAGAGCGCAAGAGAGAGCGCAAGAGAGAGCGCAAGAGAGAGAGAGCAAGAGAGCGCAAGAGAGAGAGAGCAAGAGAGAGCAAGAGAGAGAGAGCAAGAGAGAGAGAGCAAGAGAGAGAGAGCAAGAGAGAGAGAGCAAGAGAGAGAGCAAGAGAGAGAGAGCAAGAGAGAGAGAGCAAGAGAGAGAGCGAGGCAGAGAGAAGGAGAGCGGGAGAGAGAAGAGAGGAGAAGAAGAGTGAGAAGAGAGGAACCTCATTGCAGAACAGTAGTCTGCACTTTGGCGCATATCTCACATTCCTCTCCTTCCACATCCTCCTTTGTCTTTCGCTCTCTCATTCTCTAAATCTCTCCCTTGCTCTGGTATACAACTATGCATTGAATTCCTTTTCCATCTTATTTTCAACCCTGTAAAGTGTGACAACTTTTTTCCTACCTTTGCCTTACATGGAATCAAATAACTCGAAACCTCAATCAAAAACCAAAGCACCATTAAGTATGGGCTCCGTACCATTCTGTTTATCTAAAGGTCACACAATGCAACACAGCATACTGTCACCACACTGTCTCTTACAGCGAGGTAACACTTATCGTGAGCTCATCATCAACAGCATGTCCTCTCTGACAAACTTAAATGGCCTGAGGAATCCCGGCAAAAAACATTTATCAAGCGTGGGCCATGGCGGTTGTTGGGTGAAATATTCTGAAATCCTGGGGCTGATCGAAGACAGATGTGATGCTGATGGCAGGCCAGGCCTGGCTGCAGCACCGCTAGGCTAGCTAGCTAATATGTTTTCCAGCAGCTTCGAGCAGAGCTTTCTGGGATGGGCCAGTAGGGGTGTTACTGGAGCCAGGGGAGCCCTCAATGTTTGGAGGGGGTGACACACGCACACACAATCATAAACACATAATTGTGCAAACACACACACTCAATTCATAAACAGGGTTCACACACACACACTTTGTCCACCCTCCCAGCCCCAGATAGCTCACTCTCCTCCCCAGACAGTGTGAACATCTCCATCAGACACATCAGCTGCATCATCTGGTCTCACTTTGCCTGTTTACTTGCCTGTCGTCAGTCAGTACGGACTGTTTATAGTTCCGGCTGAGAACCAGTCAGCAATCAAACAAGATGTCCGTGTTCTGCTAAGTGCCTTTAATACCCAATAAAACGTGATTGTGCGAGAGACAACAAAGCAATAAAATAAAGAAAATGTTGTCTTCATAGAAGTGTGCTGACTGAGGGGGTGGAAGAAATGTTGCCGAATTGTAGCCTTGTTTAAATGGAGTGTACACAAGTAGTCTGGGGGTTAAATTCCAGGGAGACACACAATTGGCTCTTGACTAACTGCCATCTGAGGAGAATAGTAACACACACACCTGTGCTCAGCACAAACACACTAACACACACACAGGTGCTTAAAACCATACTCGTATCTACTTACACAGCTATACAGACCGCTCTCTAACAGTCTTTTGTAAAAATACTAAACAGCACTAAAACACTAGAATACGATATAGTAGTGATGAGTGGTGTAACACACTTCTAGGTACAAGAAAGGCCTATACATAGCCAATTAAATAAGACACTATTGGATCCGACTGCTGCCACCAAATGTATATTATGCAAGTCAACAGTGTGTAAGTTTATTGCTTTGGTTTGCATTGCTTTACTTTTCCCTCATCTGTGAAGAAAAACCACATTCTAAGTGTTCAAAAGTAGCTTCTTTCAGAGTGCTGCAAATCTTGCCCTCAAAAGGGAATAAGACAGTGTTGTGCATCAGCGTAACAGCAGACCTATAAGCTTGCTGCCAGCTCTTAGCAAACTGTTGGGGAAAAAATTGTGTTTGACCAAATACAATGCTATTTCTCGCACTGCACTGACACAAATGACTGATGATTGGTTGAAAGAAATTGATAAGAAGATTGTGGGAGCTGTACTCTTAGATTTCAGTGCAGCCTTTGATATTATTGACCATAACCTGTTGTTGAGAAAACTTAACTGCTATGGCTTTTCAACCTCTGCCATATCGTGGATTCAGAGCCATCTATCTAATAGAACTCAAAGGGTTTTCTTTAATGGAAGCGTATCTCAAACATGTAAAGTGTGGTGTGCCGCAGGGCAGCTCTCTAGGCCCTCTACTCTTTTCTATTTTTACCAATGACCTACCACTGGCATTAAACAAAGCACGTGTGTCCATGTATTCTGATGATAAAACCATACACACTTCAGCAACCACAGCTAATGAAGTCACTGAAACCCTTAAACAATTGCAGTCCGTTTTGGAATGGGTGGCCAGTAATAAACTGGCCCTGAACATCTCTAAAAACTAAGAGCATTGTATTTGGTACAAATCATTCTTTAACTGCTAGACCTCAGCAGAATCTGGTAATGAATGGTGTGGCTGTTGAACAAGTTGAGACTAAATTACTTGGCGTTGCCTTAGATTGTAAACTGTCATGGTCAAAACATACAGATTCAATGGTTGCAAAGATGGGGAGAGGTCTAGCCGTAATAAAGAGATGCAGGCTCTAGTTTAGTCTAATCTTGATTATTGTCCAGTCGTGTGGTCTAGTGCTGCAAGGACAGACCTAGTTAAGCCGCAGCTGGCCCAGAACAGAGCGGCACGTTTTGCTCTTAATTGTAATCAGAGGGCTGATATAAATACTATGCATGCCAGTCTCTCTTGGCTAAGAGTTGAGGAGAGACGGACTGCATCACTTCTTTTTATAAGAAACGTTGTGTTGAAAATCCCAAATTGTTTACATAGTCAATTTACACACAGCTCTGACACACACACTTATCCCACCAGACATGCCACCAGGGGTCTTTACATAGTCCCCAAATCCAGAACATATTCAAGGAAACTTACAGTATTATATAGAGCCCTTATTGCATGGAACTTCCTTCCATCTCATATTGCTCAAATAAACAGCAAACCTGGTTTCAAAAAACAGATAAAGCAACCCCTCACGGCACAATGACTCTCCCATATTTGACCTAGATAGTTTGTGTGTATGCATTGATATGTAGGCTACATGTGCCTTTTTTTAAATGTATGTAGTTCTGTCCTTTAGCTGTTCTTGTCTAATGATGTTCTGTATTATGTCATTCTATATTATGTTTCATGTTTTGTGTTGGACCCCAGGAAGAGTAGCTGCTGCTTTTGCAACAGCTAATGGGGATCCTAATAAAATACCAAACACCCAACTCACAAAGCTAGCTCCACTACCGGGGGCCATTTTGACACATGGATACTATTTGTGCCGAATGACCAGATGTTGATTTCACAAACACGCGTCTCGTGCCAAACGCTGTTATTGCAAGGTTTCAACTGAGAATTCTTTTGAAAAAAAAAATGTTTTCTTACTAAAAGAAAAATGACACATTCTTTATGTAAGACAAGAAATTCAAGCTCCCTATATCATAGCTTAGATTTCCCTCATTCCCAACTGGGTTCACCAGCTCCCTCTGTGTCCACCTTACTGTGTGCAAAGCAGCGTGGGTAATAGCGTGGTAACTGGATGCCCGCACAACACACACACACCTGCTGGCTTACTGCAGAGTGAGGACTAGCCTAGCAGCATCTGATCCACATTACATTGCGTTTCCTCAGTAGTGGAATGGCTCCAGCCCTAACCCCAGATCCAGCCCAGAGGCCTTTCATGGCATACCTGAGGTTCAGCTGAGGCAGCGCGCTGACAGACTGTTTGCGCACAGACAGCCAGGAGTGTGTTTAGTGAACCTGAATGGCATCTGTGAAAATCAACCGTGGCGAAGCTACACACACAGACGGCCCACTGGTAGGGTCACACGTTGTTAGCATTTTTTTCAGTCTTGCTCTACTGTCGTGATGGCTGTGTGTGAATATAAGTATGGTGAAGGTTGCTGAGTTTGCACACACGTGTGTCTGGTTGAGTGGTGTGTCAGTGTTGTTATTTGTCACCCCTGAAGTGTGTGTGTGTGTGTGTGTGTGTGTGTGTGTGTGTGTGTGTGTGTGTGTGTGTGTGTGTGTGTGTGTGTATGTATGTATGTATGTATGTATGTATATATAGGGAGGAGGGTTACCTGAGGTTAGTGTTCTGGCTCTGGCTCTCCATGGCCACGCGGGAACCGTTTGGACCAGGGCCGTTTGGACTAGGGAGGAAAAGAGGGAGAGAGCAACAAACCAACAGTGATATAAAATGGGACAAAAAGATCTGACGCCATCACACAGCAGATGGATCAACTAACAGCAGGCAGAATGCTTCCTCAACATTTTTGCTACCATGATAATTTACTGTGATCTAGAAAATAAGCAAACCCAGTGTTTTCAGCTAAAGGCATGACCCCTGAGTAGACCACTAGATTAAAAGTAAAGACCCCAGCTCGAGTCAAAGGTCACAGCCTGAATAGTGACAGTGTTTGCACTCACTTGAGGACCAGGTGGAGGTTGGCGGAGAGGCGCGGGTCGGTGAACTGCGTGGTTCGGTTGTTGTGGTCCACAAAGTAGACGCGTCCCGTTGCCGTGTTGCGGATCTCCCAGCCCGGCGGCAGAGGACCCAGCTCCTCACAGTTGACGTTGCTCAGATCCCTGGGCATGAAAATAGGACCACAGGAGACCGTGAAGACAACTAAACCATAACCACGTAAACCCATCGCTCACTCAACCTAGGGTGCTAAAACAACAAGGGTATAACGCAATGAGCATAATAATACAGTATTTACTACGATTATCATTATACTTTATTGAGTTTTAATCTAGGTTAATGAGAGTATATTATCTTTTATAGTGTAAGAACCAGGATATTATAGTACAAATCGACTTGTAAACACAGTCACTACTGTTGGCAGTCTTTATTCTACCAGTTAGGTAGGATTATTGAGTGCAATTTGTATTTTCTAAGTACACAACAAATCTTTTCTTCCAAGTATAAAAAGGACATCCCAGAGGCAAGCCTAAATTCAACTCAACAGAGTTGGATCGATCGCAAAACATCTGAGAAAACACTTGAATAAATTCCAAAAACTCCCTATCGGTCTCTACTCCCCCATAGACCTACATTCTTTGCTGTTGAAACCTAAAACCCTGAAGTGGGATGTATTAACTGTCCACTAAGGACTCATCACTAAAGCAGTCTGCACATGCCTGGCTAAGCTGTTTCATTACATAATGGGTGTTTGTAACTCGTTCTGGGCCAAATGACCATGATTCAAGGTTGAATCCTAAGGATATTGAATCTCTGAAGACCAAGACATTGATAAGTTCATTATTTGGGATAAATCGGTGTGCTTGTGTGTGTGTGTGTGCGTATTAGCGCATCAATGAACAAGAAATACTCAGTGGAGGTGAGGAAAGGTCAGGGTTCACAACCAGGGCGGCAGCTAGCCTAGTGGTTAGAGAGTTGGGCCAGTAATCGGAAGGTTGCTGGATCGAATACCCGAGCCGACAAGGTAAAAATCTTTCGTTCTGCCCATGAGCAAGGCAGCCCCCCGCCCTTGTTCCTCGGGTGCTATGGATGTCGATTGGCAGCCCCCTGCACCTCTCTGATTCAGAGGGGTTGGGTTAAATGCACATTTCAGTTGACACATTTCAGTTGAAATACATTCAGTTGGACAAGAAGAAAACAGACTGAAACAGGGAGTTCTACCTGGACTTAAGAGACATTTTATGACCCGGGAGACAGACCAAAAAGACAGTGAAAGATCACAATTGTCAAAGTTTCTAGTCAATGTGAAGGAGAGAGAGCGAGTGACAGCGACAGATTGCTTTACGTATGGCTATTTTGACCCTTCATTATTGTTGTTGTCCCGTTGACAATATTGATTATTATTTTAATTATGTTTAATATTGTAAATCTCCAAAGTAAGCTTGGGCAAATGTACATTATTACCTCATGTCAATAAAGCAAATTGAATTGAGAGAGAGACGGAGGTGAGTGTGTGTGTTTCATAGCACTGTGTACCTGGGCACTCGAGGGTCGTGCCATGTGCTGACGCCCGTCTGGGTGTGGAGGAAGTACACCTGACCCTGCTGCGTGGTTCTTTGCTCTGTGAGGGGAGGGGCACAAAAAGACAACGTTGTGAGAAAAGCGGAGGCAATCTTAAATGGCACACCCTTTTGTTCTTCAATTCTCTCAACTTAAACGGCACACAAATTCGTATTTATGTTCCAAAAATCTGGACAGGACACCAGAGTGAACCACCCAGTATGAGTGCACTGACGGTGACAGGGCACCAGTGTGTGTGCGCGCACGAGCGCTCCTCGTGCATGCACATCTAGTCCCTCATTCATCCCCATTAACCCCGATTTCCTTCCGACAACACATATTCCACCCAGCTCACCTCTCACTCCCTCAGTTCCACCCAACGGGTCAAGAGTCACTGACTGAGTCGAAGGAGAAAAACGCCCCCCCCCCCGGCCTTAAGTGAGTCACCTCTGCCAAGAACATTGGGCATTTTCAGGGGCCTGGATCACCGCCATTCTAACTGAATGGCATTCATCACCACCCTTATCATTTCCTTCACAGACTCTCTGGTTCAGTTCTTCTACAGAGCTCTGTGTTGAGCCTGGAGTTTATGGAGTTCAACACAGAGGCCCAAGAGCTCTGCAGGAGATATACACCGAGTGTACAAAACATTCCAGGACATAGACCGACCAGGTGAAATGATAGGCTATGATCCCTTATTGATGTCACTTGTTAAATCCACTTCAAAACAGTGTAGATGAAGGGGAGGAGTCAGGTTAAATGAGGATTTGTTAAGCCTTCAGACATGGACTGTGTATGTGTATACCATACAGAGGGTGACTGGGCAAGATGAAAAATGTTGGTGCCTTTGAACGAGGTATGGTAGCAGGTGCCAGGCGCACCGGTTTGTGTCAGGAACTACAACGCAGCTGAGTCTTTCACGCTCAACAGTTTCCCCGTGTGTATCAAGAATGGTCCACCACCCAAAGGACATCCAGCCAACTTGACACAACTGTTGGAAGCATTGGAGTCACCATGGGCCAGCATCCCTGTGGAAAGCTTTCGACACCTTGTAGAGTCCCTGCCCCGACGAATGTTTGGTATACACCGTAAACCCTCATCATTTATGAACTTGCTAAGTTGTGTCGTATATTAAAATAGGAGGTAGAAATAGAGGATGGGGAACTTCCACAGAACAGGGAGATTGTGGTGACTGGTGGGCTGGCGTTGTAAATCAGTGTTTTGCTACAGCATATTAAATAATGGTGCAATACACTCGACTGTTGACGTCCGACATGTCAATGTTTTTAGTTGTATCTGTCCCTATCAAATGAATCTCGTCCTCAGGCTAACCACTACATATATACAGAGAGAGAAAGAATTGGCTGGCGGACGTGATTACAAGCAAATAAGCCATTAAATACATAATTGAATTGTGTGTTGGTCTCTGGCTGTGAAAGTCAAACTGGTCCAACACTGTGTGCATGGGGTGCTCAAAATAGCTGCAATCCATAGCAACAGCCTAGCAACCACCAGCCTGTAGTACTTAAATCATATTGCATAATGTATGTAATACGTTCCATCTGCATGTATAATGTATACAAGACTGAGGCTGTACAGAGGGAACAACAACATCTGACGCTTTGACAAGACGTGGGGTTGACCAAAAACACCCAAATGAAAACCAGTTCCCCTCGAATGCACCCTTTCCTGTCCTCCACATGGGGGAAATCTTCTTTCTCTCCCTTCCCTTCAATCACTCTCCTCCTCTTTGGCTTGCTCCCCCTCTCCATCTCTCCTTTGTGGGAATATCACTCTGCACTGCGAGAACACTTTGGAGCGCTGGGAAGTGTTCGCAAACACGGGGAAGAGAGGAGAAGAGGGGTGAGGAGAGAAGAGGGGCCTTGAAAACACAGCCTGCGCTGATTGCAGCTGTCATGATGTGGTGCCGTGGGAAGAGGGAAGCTGAGAGAGGGAGGAAAGGAAGGAGAGAGGGGGAGGGAGCTGAGAAACGTAGGGAGGGACAGAGGGATCTAGAGAGACAGGGAGGGGGAGAGAGGGAAGGAGGGGTGAAGGCTGTGGTTGTAGCAGCAGGGAGATTGTTGTACTACCCCTCAAAGGCTGACAACAAAGCCATGTTTGCCCTGGTTTTACGCTGCTACAGTAGAAGTCGGAGGTTTACATACACCTTAGCCAAATACAGATAAACTCTGTTTTTCACAATTCCTGACATTTAATCTTAGTAAAAATTCCCCGTCTTAGGTCAGTTAGGATCACCACTTTATTTTAAGAATGTGAAATATCAGAATAATAGTAGAGAGAACGATTTCTGTAAGCTATTTAAGCATTCCCAGTGGGTCAGAAGTTTACATACACACTCAATTCGTATTTGGTAGCGTTATCTTTAAATGGTTTAACTTGGGTCAAACGTTTCGGGTAGCCTTCCACAAGCTTCCCACAATAAGTTGGGTGAATTTTGGCCCATTCCTCCTGACAGAGCTGGTGTAACAGTCAGGTTTGTAGGCCTCCTTGCTCGCACATGTTTTTTCAGTTCTGCCCACAAATGTTCTATAGGATTGAGGTCTAGGCTTTGTGATGGCCACTCCAACACCTTGACTTTGATGTCCTTAAGCCATTTTGCCACAACTTTGGAAGTATGCTTGGGGTCATTGTCCATTTGGAAAACCCATTTGGACCAAGCTTTAACTACCTGACTGATGTCTTGAGATGTTGCTTCAATATATCCACATAATTTTCCTCCTCATGATGCCATCTATTTTGTGAAGTTCACCAGTCCCTCCTGCAGCAAAGCACCCCCACAACATGATTACCCACCCCATGTTTCACAGTTGGGATGGTGTTCTTCGGCTTGCAAGCTAAAAAACTTTTTCTCCCCAAAAATACGATCTTGTCCCATGTGCAGCTGCAAACCGTAGTCTGGCTTTTTTATGGCGGTTTTAGAGCAGTGGCTTCTTCCTTGCTGAGCGGCCTTTCAGGTTATGTCCATTTAGGACTCTAGGAGACAGAACACATCTCCTTCCTGAGCGGTATGACGGCTGCATGGTCCCATGGTGTTTATACTTGCGTACTATTGTTTGTACAGATGAACGTGGTACCTTCAGGCGTTTGGAAATTGCTCCCAAGGATGAACCTGATTTTTGGAGGTCTACCATTGAATTTTTCCTGAGGTCTTGGCTGATTTCTTTTGATTTTCCCATGATGTCAAGCAAAGACGCACTGAGTTCGAAGGTAGGCCTTGAAATACACCTCCAATTGACTCAAATGATGTCAATTAGCCTATCAGAAGCTTCTAAAGCCATGACATCATTATCTGGAATTTTCCAAGCTGGTTAAAGGCAGTCAATTTAGTGTATGCAAACTTCTGACCCACTGGAATTGTGATACAGTGAATTATAAGTGAAATAATCTGTCTGTAAACAATTATTGGAAAAATGACTTGTGTCTTGCACAAAGTAGATGTCCTAACCGACTTGCCAAGACTATAGTTTGTTAACAAGAAATTTGCGGAGTGGTTGAAAAGCGTGTTTTAATGACTCCAACCTAAGTGTAGGTAAACTTCCGACTTCAACTGTACGTGGACACTGCAGGGTCCATGAATTCCTTCCACTGATAATTACAGTGTGTGCCTTCATGTGTGCGTACGTGTGTGTGTGTTCGTGTGACACTGTAGCTCTGAGTCAGGTCAGTTGAGGTGTGTTTATGTAAGCATGTGACTGTGCTTACAGAAGCCTTTGGCACATCATGCTGGCTGAGTGAGCGAGCGTGTCTCTCTCTCCTCGATAATGAGTAACTGTACACATATCCCTTAGGTAGGTCAGGCAGAGGGTGTTGTGTGTCTCTGACTGCACCCCTGTCCTCTGCCCTCTCCATATCCCTTAGGTAGGTCATGCGGGTTTGGGTGTGTGTCTGTAACCACATCACCTGACCATCATATCCCCTAGGCAGGTCAGGCAGTGTGTATACATTAGTTATGTGAACGTGTGTGTGTTAGTGTACATGTTTGTGTGCAGGTCTTTGTATGCCGGTACGTTTTTTTTTGTGTGTGTGGGTCTCACCGTATCCCTCTGGCAGGTCCGGCGGGGTGTGGAGGTGGGTCCTGCTCATGTAGTTCCTGTGTCTCTGGGAGCGGACGCGTCTCTCCTGGACACGCGGGTCACTGCCACTGCTGGGCAGCACACCGATGGCTGCTCCGTTGGGTGTCATGACCGGCGTGTTCTCATCCACCACGCAGCTGAGGGGCCGCCCGGAGGGGCTGGAGTACTCAGACGCCGGCCTGAAAAAGGGGAGGGACACACACACAAATAATGGGATAATATCTAAGAAAGTGTGCACATTTGATTGGGTATTGTTTGTGTGTGTGTGTGTGTGTATGTGTGTGTATGTGTGTGTGTGTGTAAACGTGTGACGGCGTCAGACTGTTTGTCCCCCTGCCTGTGTTGTGTGTGTGTGTGTGTGTGTTAACGTGTGACAGCGTCAGACTGTTTGTCCCCCTGCCTGTGTGTGTGTGTGTGTGTGTGTCTGTCTTAGTGGCAGTCTAGTCCATGAGAGTGGCAGGAAAGCAACTGATAAGATGACTGGTCAAAGGGAGCGAGAAAAGGAGAGGAGAGAGCCCCCCCTCCACTCCCCCAGACTACTTTGTCTGGCTATCCAGGGCCGCTGACGCCTTGGTTCCCCTTCGACAACCCCGCCCCACGCCTTAACCCCTGCCTCGCCCACCTCCTCTCCCCTAACCCAATCCCACAGCACACCCCTCACGCTTAAAAGAAAAATAGGAAGGCCAGCTCCAGAGGGGTAATTTATTTGTTTGCTTACTTCCCTATTGGCTCCACTGATACGGGGGCCAAGTAAGGAAGGCAACAGTTGTTCCAGGATAAAGGTGGGCCAAGCCAAACCTGGCTGGCCCTATTTATGGGACTGAGCCTTTCAGGAAATTGATAGGAACTCACTCATTAGGCTGCCCTGTGACTGGTTTGTTTTCCTTTTACAATAGTGCATGGATTGCCTATTTTCTGGGTCAGCCAGGCACAATATACTACCAGACAAGCTTGGGGTTGTTGTGGCATATAAGCCATGGTTTCCCTTAGGACTTAGATGGGAGAGGTTGAGTGCCCTTTTTAAGGGAAACGTAAGGAAGATAGACTAATAAACAGGACAGAGGTGAAGAGGGAGGTTGATGATGTGTTGTATTATAAAGTAAAGAATGTCTGGACTATTTATGTAAATTACAGATGATGGATTTGACCTTTGGTACTCAGTGTGTGAAGAAACGGTCTGCTGGATGTTGGCAGCACTCCAGGGTCAGTAGCTTCTGAGGGAGATTCCATCTGGTGCAAAGGTAGGTAGTGTGTGTGTGTGTGTGTGTGTGTGTGTGTGTGTGTGTTGACGTACCGGGTGGGCCTCTCCCATTGAGTGGTGCGTGTGATGTGGTTAAGGTACTGGATCCGACCAGAGGCTGTTCTCCGCTCCTCCCAGCTGATACAGACGGACAGACACACAGGAAGACAGACACAGTGAGCAACAGACCAAGGAACAAGTATTTCCATATGCATTAGAATTGTTTTTATCCAACCAGATTCAATATGCCCCTATTCCAACCAGATTCAGATCAACTTTCAAGCTAAACCTTATACAATAACAAACAACGTAAATCTAATAGCGGATTTATGCTTGATCCGGCTTGCAGAGGCAAAATCGAGCCCCTCACAAATTTTGTAACAACTAAGAGGGTTCCGTATAACATCGGCATGACTGGTTGATGGTAGGAGGGGGCAGGATGTCCTGTATAAACACAAACTCACTTCCTTGACAACAGTTCTGCTCAACAGCTCTGCTACACAAAGTGAAATAAGTATGAATGCCCTGACTTAAAATGCTGTACGGCCAACGCAAACGCCAGATTGGCCATGCAGCGCCTCTCATTGGAAACATGCAAACTGGTACATAATGTAGCTTTAGTCTTAAGAAACATCCGGAGGCCTTACCCATCAGGTAAATCATTATCAAACAGACGGCTGCAGTCCACCACGGGGCCTCCTGTGCCGATACGGTCTCTGGACTGTAGACTCACTGGAGACAGGTGACAACAGCAGCAGTTAGAACAATATCATGCAATGCTGTATAACTAAGGCCATGAGAATGAGATTATCCTAACCAAGGGAAACTCTCAACCCTAGTTGAACTGGGGCTCAGTGTTCTTCCTGGTCAGGTCACAGTCTGGAAAAGAACTCCAACACTAAAAGCAGTGTGTGGTGAGGTAAACCCAGAGTACTGAGACACCGGATCCAGAGAGCCCCGTCTGTGTTGTGCAAACAGACTCCGTGGAAACCTAAGAGGTCAAAGGTGGTTTTACTTAGAAACGGGACGACGAGTCATGGCTTTCCTTTCAGACAGTCCGATGATAGTGGCGAAACATCCACCAGACCCGTGGTTGTGTCAGACAACCACAGGTTGGGCCAAAGTGTGTTTTTGTGTGTGTGTGTGTGTGTGTGTATGCGCGTACTTGTGAGCTGTCCATAGCACTGCACAGATCTACTCACCAACTATCTGGCCTCTCACTGTGTCGTTGTCATTGGGGCCCAGCTTGTTCAGGTCCAGTCTCTGATCTGTGGGGTTAGAAGAAAAACAATATTAATGAGCAAAGAATAACTTATTATTCCCCAAGGGAATTTCTAAAGCTTAATGGAATTATATCTGTCTGGCCTTAGCATTGAGTAAGGACAAGACAAACACTGCTATAACAATACTGCTATGTCATCACCACAAGAGCAACATCATACCAGCCAGCAGCATCCCACTGCTGGCTTGCCTCTGAAGCTAAGCAGGGTTGGTCCTGATCGGTCCCTGGACGGGAGACCAGATGCTGCTGGAAGTGGTGTTGGAGGGACAGTAGGAGGCACTCTTTACCTCTGGTTTAAAAAAAGATCCCAGGGCAGTGATTGGGGACATTGCCCTGTGTAGGGTGCCGTCTTTCGGATGGGACGTTAAACTGGTGTCCTGACTCCCTGTGGTCACTAAAGATCCCATGACACTTATCGTAAGAGTATGGGTGTTAACCCCGGTGTTCTGGCTAAATTCCCAAGCTGGCCCTCATGCCATCTTGGCCACCTAATCATCCTCAGCTTACAATTGGCTCATGCATCCCCCCCTCTTCTCACTTGTAACTATTCCCCAGGTTGTTGCTGTCAATAAGAATGCATTCTCAATCAACTTACCTGGTAAAATAAGGGTTAAAACACAATCCTCATACAACAAACCACTTTCCCTTCAAAACAAGAGGTGAAGAAAACTTTAATACCTTGGACAACAAGAGAAATATGAACAGATGACGACTAACAGTCACAGAGCACGACATCAAATCTGCCTATGAACAAGATCGTCAGCTAATGGAAGGAGGCCTACACTAATAAAGGGGTCTCCATTTCACAGTGCAGGTTAAGCCCTGATCCCAAATCAGCCATAGCTGCTCTCCCTCTACTCATCCCAAAACATCCTAGACATGTCAGCTCCTATTAGCTAACTCTTTGGTCTGGGTCAGGGGGAGCAGAAAGTGAGAGCACACCCTAGGCTACGGGAGACAGGTGGTGGTGGGGGGGGTGTCTTCCTGACAGACAGCACTGTACTGTGGATTGGGGATCTGTTCCGGATACGTGTCTAGACTAAACAGGGGCGGCCTAGGGGTTACAAGGCTGGAATAGTAAGCAGCTTTCAGAGGAGTAAAAAAAGAGACTAAGTGAAACTGTATCCTGGCCCTGCAAACATCTGAGGTGCATTGAAGAAAAAAAAGAAGGAAAGGGCAGGGGGGACAAGCTCAGATGAAAGGAAAGAGCAGGAGAATACAAAGGGTAGGAGAACCAAAAATACCACACAAAAAAAAACACGACACTGTCTACACAACATATGTAGGCTTAATTACCAGTGTATCAACAGTACACGTCTCTCTGTATACAAGTCTTGCCACCCAGACAGTGCATAGACGATATAACGCTAAAATGACTGACCCATGTATACATTCTATACATACTGTCCGCCATCACAAGACGCACCAAAACCAGTTTAAATAAACTATGGTACAATAAGACAACAACAAAAAGGATAGAATCCTGAGGCCTGCCATTTGTAACTAGGACAAAGAGCTCTGAGGTTAGTGTCCAGTGCGTGTGTGTGTGATGCTACAGTAAGTTGCAGTACAGGAAGTTGTAGAGCTGTACCGGGCCAGACTGTTAGGAAACGGAGCGGCAGCAGAAGAGGCCCCTAGAGACTGTGGTGGCTGGACCACAGACAGACAGGCGGGCAGGGGCGGGTTATGTGAGGACTGGTGCTTTGCGACAGCCTGTCTCCCTTGTTGTCCACATCAGCAGCATCTACCCATACTGACTGGCTTCAGTGCCACACTGTCTGACTGACCATTTCTAGAGGACTCTCACCGCTTAGGGAGAAAACCGCTGAGTGGTATAGATAGTTATACAGATATACTATAGATGGAGGGTGAGGAAAGTAGGGCAGTTAGATGTACAATTAGGACTACATCACAGCATAGCAATATACTGTAAGTGGAGACAGCTAGTTTAACAGCCTAGCTAGCATCTTTAACCGTTAAATGGTATAGCTTGGCTGAAAAGAGCAATGCTCTATACCTACGGTTGTTCACTGGTAATGCTAGCAGTCGGGTGGGACCCAGTCTGAATGCAGCAGCTAACGGCTAACAAGCCAGGTAAAACAAAGGAATAGACTTTACAGAAAGTACTCATTAAGAAGCAGTCACTGCAAGAGTAGAAAAGGGAGACAGCACGTCTACATCACATACAGTTAGTCTGTGTCTGAAATGACAGCAGGCCGGGTGTGTGTATGTGTGTGTTTCCTTTCACGCTAGAGGTGGAAACCCCAGGGAGTGTGTTTGAGCTGGCACTGCCAGGCGTTGTCGAGACTCCCAACTCCCAAGAGCCCCCTATCCCGCTCTCAATGGCATCCGTCTCACCAGGCCAGGCAGCGCCAACCAGCTCCGTGCCCTAGCCAGTCAGACTGGCACCTGATACCCAGGGAGGGAGCGGGCAGAGCGGAGCAGCGACAGTGCCAGACTCCCAGATGGACGTCAATCAATAGGGTTTAATGGCAGGTGTGTGTGTGTCTAATAGGGCCTTCTAGGCAGTGGGGCAGGACAGAAGCCTGTCTCGTCTTTGATGTGGTCTATAAATCAGATCACGCGTTGCGTACTAGGAGTGGAATAATGATGAATAGAGGGGGGAATGTGTGTCTGGGTTTGAGTCATCGTTGGGAGGTTTTTTGCTGTCTCACACTAGACAGACCACCGCTAGACAGACGCACACTGTGTAAAGCACACTCACACATTCACATACATTTTTGCTCAAATGTGCACGATCCCAAATTAATTATTGCTCTAATACATGCTTGAATGCACACACACACTTACAGCCGGTGTCTTTGAGGCGGTTGATGGCGTTGGAGAGAAGGCGTACACAGCCCAAGAAGCCGGCCCCCTGCTTCTTGTGAATCTTCTTGTGGTTCCACACACTGATGGTGATGGAGTCAGACTTCCCAATGTACCTGTGGATGATAGAGAGTCCCTTTAATGAGTCACTAAATACATAACAGACCAAACGATGTGTGTGTGTGTGTGTGTGTGTGTGTGTGTGTGTGTGTGTGTGTGTGTGTGTGAGAGAGAGAGAGAGAGAGAGAGAGAGAGAAAATGTGAGCGAGGTAGTCGTTTTAATATGCATCTTTTAATATCTTTAAATGCATCACTTATAACACTGAGTGGGTCTGTGTCTCATCAGTGTGCTTTTGGAGTGCCGAGTCATTATCCCAGGGTAACAGCAAAGCTAATAAGGAGAGACGTACATCTCATACACACCTGCACATACATACCGAAGAGGATGACCTACTAAAGAAACAAGTGTGTACACAAAGTCACATCACAGAACATATGGAGGGGTTCTGATGTCTAAATGAATCTGATTACAGTGTGCCAACTGTCCACGATGACGACGATGAAGCTGCTTGTCTTGCTATAAGGTCAGCCTAGTCATCATGAATCAGAGAGAGGAGAACCCCTCGTCTCCCCTCTGCACCACAGTCTCCCAGACAGACAGCACTTACAGTAACACACACTGACTGGTCTAATTACAGCTTTCCCAACACTGCTGCCAACTCAGCCCTCCTCCATGGGTACGTATATATCATGAAGGGTTTCCTGGAGAAGAGTTTCCCAGAGCGCACATAGAAGATGCACATGGCCCATACTGTTGAAGGGGGTGGGGAGAGGTTGTCTAGTCAGTTTTCAAATTTGCTCACTCACAGTGTCTCCTTTTGTCAATAGACAAGTCAGCTCAAATATCTGATACTAATATCACTGGCAACTGATGTCTGTGGACGATATAAATGCTTCCATTGAGGAGTATGACTTTTTGCATAGTTCCGTCTTTAAAGGAGTGATGAAATGAAATGAAACTTTAATCTAAGCACATTAAATCTAAGCTGGTTTGTCTTTTCATATTAAAAGCCTTGCTTGCATTGTGGGTTGAAATTTCCACCTGCTGTCTGATCTAGATTTGGATAAAGGCTTCAAACCTAAGCCAAGTTACTCCACCTCTACACTGTGGTGGTAATGCATGGGCCAACAACATGATTTGGAGTGTGTGTGTGTTGCAAACCCAGGCTGCGTTTAAGGGGAAATGAGAGAGCAGACCAGACAGTGACCTAGCGTCTGGGGCTTTGAAAATGAGGACAGGTAAACACAATTTCCTCAGTCAAAATGACTTGAGGAAGACACACGTGTACACACACACACACACATTTGTGAAACCATGTGCAGTCTGGCTTTGCAGGTAGAGCCCGTGATTAGAACAGTGCTTACCGCAGCAAATTAAGGAGGAGAAAGAAAAAGAGAGAGAGAGAGAGAGAAGGAAACCCTCTTGTCCATGCATACGGCTAAGTATAGCTATATGATAATACCACAGTATGGTAAGTATTACTTACAGAGCCTCAGTCTAGCTAGTCTGAAGAGCTTTTCATTTCAAGTGGGTGTAAGCATGCCAATCAGATCTCGGATCAGTTTACTCTTCCATATCCCTTACCTCATTAGGGTGGAACACTTAACTGGCCTTCGATCGGTTTCTAAGCTGATGATTCAACAAGTTCGCCAATTCACTGGTTTGTGACTGATGGTGACTGGTGAGCTGGGGTGGCACAATGGGAGACATCTAGTCATGCCACTTGGTGCCCAGTCACGCCAGTCTGCCAGCTCAGATAGGGTTAAAGGTAATGAGGCTAGATATAGACATCTAGACTAATCGACGGCCCAGACAGACGACACCGTCACACTTCCTCCCCTGGCGGCTGGCGAGACCAGCTCTGCCTTCTGGGATGACAGCACGGCAGCCACCTGCTCTGGGTTTCCTGTGCCGAGAGGGACGAGCGATTAGGGAACCGGGGAGGGAGAGAGGGGAGGAGGCTGGTGAGGAGGATAGCGTGGTCGGTGCAGTGAGAGGAGGAGTGTGAATGGGTTTTCACCAATCAAGGCCTCTGAAAAGTACAACCGTCAATTGCATCAATTAACTTCTCTATGGAAATATGAAATACCGCCTTCTACCGTATAAATTGATCAAGGGCTCTAACATACAGTATGAAGCTAAAATGGGTCACATATTCACCCAGATTGGTTCCTACAGAGGGCAGCGACAGCGCTTACGGGCCTTGTGCTCTAAAACAACCCCTTTACTATTCATGACGTCTCTAGCTTGCCTAAGGGATATACAGTGCATTAGCATCCCATTGGGAGCTCCATCACCTGGCACTCTCTAATGCTGCCTGCCCTGCTGCAGGCGCTAACGCAGCATATATGAAAACAGAGCAGGGCAGAATGTATGCTCCTCAAGCTCCAAACACAGTCTGAACTAATACATGTTTTGACAGCTCTCTCTTTTCTGGTTAAATGGCCTCTGTCTGCAAACGTATAACTAGATAAGTTACGCTGTAATTGCAAAATCAATGACTATTAGTGAAAACTGCAATGACAAAACTCAGCCTGTTTTGCAGTACACAAACACTAGTCAATGGGTGTGTGTCACACACTACTTGACTGTGCCCTATTTCTTCAATGTGTACACTCATACACTCAACCCCATGCATTTCAAACTAAAAGCATTGGATTGGTGTATTTCGCACACCAGTACCTTCCATGAATGTGCACATAGGGCGGATGAAGGATGTATTCTGCAGTAACTGTAATGACCTGTAGTCCAGACGGCTACACTACAGTAGCAGACCCACAGAGAGGGGGCTGCTGGGTAGGCTGTGTGCTGAGCAATTAGCTTGGCCTGGTGTGGAGGGAGGTGTGGAGAGCAGTGGCAACCTGCCAGCCAACAGGCTGAGGCTGAAGGCTCCATCTGTGGCTGTGCTCCTTGGCATGTCAGCCATTTCCTGTGACAGAGCCCTGGGGTCAGGGGTCACTGGCAGGGGCGACTCCCCTAAGACCAGTGGAGAGGCAAGTGTTTGAAGACAAGCATGGCGGGGGGGGGGCACACATGGAAAAATAGACACAGCGAGAGAGACAGACAGAGACATCTACATGTGTGCGCAAAGCTAGCAAATATGTCTTCCTGCTGCAGTGCCAAACGGATGTTTTTTTCGTTTTTTTCTTTCTTGGGGACCTAATTGATGATGTAACTACATTCTCTGTATTATTCAATCTGTGCATAGTGGTTTGGTGCCAAGACACCCACATCTCTGCATAGTTCCCCAATGCTTTTGTAACACACACACCCCTCTCTCCCCATTTCTAGCTTTCTCTCCTCTTCACCCGCTCCCTCCCGCTACATCCCTCTCCTGTAACGCATTGCCAGTAGGTCCTTTGGGTCCAGTGGCGATTACTCCCTAGAAGAGCATGTAAAGCTTGCTGCGCAACATTCACAACACATGGCTCATTTCAGTCCAAATATTCAGTCGGACAGTCGCAATGGTTAGACTAGAGTTGCGTCTGAAATGGCACCCTATTCACTATAAAGTGCACTACTTTTGACCAGGACTTTAGTCAAAAGTAGTGCACTACATAGGGAATAGGGTGCCATTTCAGACTAGCCTTAGAGTGAGCGTGCAGCAGCCCAGTCAAAAGGCCTCAAATGGTTTATGGTGGGTGTTCCTGTACATTAGCACGGGAAGGGAGGGTAACCTGCTGCATTCCTCGCACGCTTATCATAGCAGCACATGGAGACGCCACAGCTTAGTCAATGGAACCAGAACAGCGTGATAACATTGAAAACCATAGTCAACATGGGAGGTTGTGTTAGCAGTTGTCTGTAGTTCTTTGGCATCCATTATAGGAAGTGGTTTCTTCAGGAGATGACAGTGAGTTCCACCAAATCCAGACCCTAGTCCCTACACACGCCAGACGTTCCTCCTGGGGACGAGGTTATGGGATGAGGTTATACTATTACTTCCTACTAGGCACTTTTGAAGCTCTGAAAGGATAAATTCCACCTTACGAAGACATGGTGAAACAAGGGTTTATAGGTCTAAGGTGGTCCCCCCCAGTCTAGAGACTTCCCTGGTGACTTACAGGTCATAATGTTGGTTCCACTTGGGGTCCAGCGTGTTCCTCACGGTGTCCGTGGAGTGGCATTGCCCCGAGCCGTCCACCACCACTTTGGCAAAGGGGTCAGGCAGCCCTGTGGAGGAGGAGCCAAAATGGAGGATTGTATTCACAACTGTGGATGGCATAGAAACAATGGAGTCAATGGAACTATATTCACAGTATGGTTAATTTATCTAGCATGGAAAAAGTGTTGATATTAAATGGAGGATGTGTGCCTGAATAAGTTTCTAGGTAACTGTATTCACAGGCTGATGGCATAGAAACAATGACTATGAACAGACCTAAATTCACATAATATTAATTATCTAACATGAAGATATATTATAGCTGAAATTGGATAGAAAACATGAGCTGGCGCACACCCAGAGAAAATTATTTTTCTGTAAAAGGTGCTGACTAAACGGCAAATAAACTATAAGCTATAAAAAAGAGAGTTGCAAACTCTATATATAAACTCCCAGTAATTTACTGGGTAAATCGGATTTACCCAGTAAATTACTGGGAGTTTATATATAGTGTGTGCAACTCTCTTTTTATAGCTTATAGCTGAAATTTGAGCCAAAATGCAGGACATGTATGTGCACGTCAAAATGATAGTTTCTATTGAACTGCATTCAAATACAACAGCTGAGTCATAAGACGGCATACAAAACAGTCATTGTCAACGGACCTTTATTTACACTGTGACTCATTCAGATAACATACATAGGAAATACTGTGTGTATATGTAGTTGTAGTTGAGCAAGCAGCTCAGAAGCATGTCATTCCACGCCAGTCTATTAGACTCATTGGAAATATGATAAGAGACGGTACACACACACTGCTACCGACCTACGCCAGATCAACGTGTCCCGCCCGTGTCATGTATAGCAGAAAGACCTGGAATGGATTGTTAGACTAGAGTAATGATGTCTATTTCAGTTGAGCTTATTCAGCAGTATTTGTAAACAAGACGTTGTTGCCAACTATTCACATTGCTGAGTTGCAATGTTGCAATCACTAGGCAGCCAACTGCATATAGGAAACAGAGTTCTCAATAGATCCACGTATATCACACGTGACACGACCTCACGATAGTTCAAATTACAATAAACATAACATTTATTAACATCATCCAGGAGAGCTGTATAGAGTGCGATATCATTTGGGCTTTGGAAACAAGTGCTTTCATAAATGTATGGCGCGGGCCTCGTTATAAGCTTTCTCGCAATGAACCAGCCTTAAGACATTTAGTTCATTTACATATCGAATTTGATTGTTCAACATCAGTTTGAGGATTTCTCATTTTGAGGCCACCTGCCATGTCCTCTTTCCACTGCTGTGGTGCTGAATTACAGTGGGAATGGGGAGTGGTGCGGGCCGGCCCAGTCATGACTAGAAGAGATCCAGCTTTTGTCAAATTAACGTCAAAAGTTGAATTGTTTTGTATTTTAGCTAACCCGAACTCTTTCCCTAACATTAACCTAATTTTTCTAACTTGCTACCAAAAGTAAAATCTGAAGTTAATTTGACAAAAGCTGCCATGACCGGCCGGCCCTGGTTATCGTAGACAGCCATGTTTAGTTAGTTATTAGGCTTACTTAAACATGTTCATGCCTCGGCTAAATTAAATTACAAAGGCTAGATTGTATTTGAAAACAGTTGTGTTTTGCTATTTATTAATGAAAGTGTTCATGCAAATAGCCTATAGGTCAGGTCGTTCGCAAATTATATTATACAACTATGTTATTTTAAGTTGTGTTTTACTGTGTAGGAGACTTGTTTTTCCTACGCTAAATGTTTTAATATTTTAAAAATAATATCCATTGTTGATTTATAGCAGGGATCAATACGCAACGGGTAAATGTTTCGCTTTTCAATAAAACCTGTCGCGTTGGTACAAGAACATTGTTCTACTTTATTTACAGGCTCTTTTATATTCTGTTAAGATTAATTACAGTAATCTAAAATGTGATTTTGAGCCCCGTGGGTGGATGCCCTAATGAGTTACGCATATGGATGTCCGGGAAATTAAAATCTTGCCGGTCACGTTGTTCGGCACCAAATTTTCCTAATGGAAACTTGGTATGCACACGCACGCACGCACACACACACACACACACACACACACACACACACACACTGTGCTCCATAGAAATGACATACTGTGTGTGACTATAGTTAGGAGTACGTGTTGCTCCAGGCAATGATACCTCCCACAGGTCAAACTTGTTGAGTCACATTCAACCCTATGCCATACTGGCAGAGGAAGCAGGGACTTCCCTCTGCAGGTGTGTGTGTGTGTGTGTGTGTGTGTGTGTGTGTGTGTGTGTGTGTGTGTGTGTGTGTGTGGGAGAATGCGTCATTTACAGGAAACTGTGCCTTAAAGCCCACAGTAATCCAATACATTCAAAGGAGATGTGCAACTGTAAAGCCTAAAGAATGTTCCAATTCACTCGCTTTACCAAAATCCTACACTATGATAATTAGCCTACGAAGAGGACGTGCCTGTGCTTTGTGTTCCATCAGAGGTATTTATTTGTGATGGGTATCTCCGTCTCGCCATTATATAAAACTACACCAGAGCCTCTGGCATAAAGCCAATGTGAAGATAGTAAGATACAGAAACCCCACAGTTAACGACCGGGTAGCCTTTCACAGTCAGCCTAATGACCGAGTAACATTAAAATACTATTAAAACTACATTAATGGTTGCTCATCTGTGTCGGTCATAACAGCAAGCGTCAGGCATTACTAGCTCATCACCGACGCTCTTCTACTTCATTGGATATCATCGGGGACTATCGTCGATGTGCATCATGAGTTCTATCTTTAATCTGTGTTCGTCAGCCAATACTTCAGGCAGACTGAGCTCCTACGGGACTCCATCTACTGAAAGCTTCAAAGCCAGCCAGCTAGCTGACAATCCCATCCCAATGCACAGGGGGAGGACAGAAATAGCACTGATACAAAAAAATTGGTTACTACTCACGGAAGAAGTCTTTCTTTGACAAGTTCTTCGCACACAGCACTGGAAGAGAAGAGAAGAAGAAACATTAGATGAGCAAAAAATGATCAGTGTGGTACAATGGAAGAGCAATATTCTGGAGCTCTAAATACAACGCAAAGCAGCTGTGGGGGGAAAAAACAAAAACATGTGAGCTTACATATTAAATAAAAACCAAAAGCACAACAGACGGCATGTGGGTCAAATAGGGGCACTGTTAGACCTATATGACAAGGCAAAGTCCGGTTTAGGCCTACACAAATAGCCTAAGCTACACTCCATTTCAATCCTTCACTCCAGGTATTTGGAGTCTGACAGATATTATGAAATGAGAACCAACTTTAGCTTGGAATCTGACCCCTGCCAGTACCTTGGATTCCTGCTCTGAATTCCAGACCCCTTTTGCGATAACCTCACTTTTGGGTGGTGCTCCCTCAGAATGTTCAACAGCTCAATTATTGGAGGATTTCTGGCTTGGCTCTACTTCGTCTTCATGGTTGCCGTGGGTAACCACTGTTGTCTGTCAGCCTGTCCGCCCATTACGAGCTAGCAGAGAGAGCAGTTAAAGAGGCTTCCCTTGTAAAATATTGAGAAGACAAGCATTCTTTCCAATATGGAGCGAATCCCTGAGGTAAGCATCACAGCCAAGAGCCAACACACAATGGCTTCCAGAAGAGAAGCTAAGATGAGATACAGGAGCACTATGCCTAGCTCTCTCGCTCACGTATACAGTTCTCTTCACCATCTCTCCAAATCTCTCTCTCCTGGTGTAATAGGGTCCAGGTGAGCCAAAGTGGGCCAAAGTCATGGAATGTCTTCCTAGTACTGCCAAGTTCTTATTGGGAGCAATAGAAACTCCGTAGGTTTGAGCAGTATACCGTATATACCATATACTGGGGTATTTGGAAAAAGCCACCGGATGTTTTTCCAATACCGTCAAAACTATCTATTTACATTTTTTAAATACATTTGAATATTTGGAGCTACTTAAGTAAATACCTGCAGTCAACTTGTGCAATATGTTAAGAGAAAAATAAAATTAAGCTTACGGTAGTCCCCAATCACATGGTGTTTGTTTACAAGCACACAATGACAAGAGACCGGAGCCTTCTGTGTCACTCACTGTTCCGCAACATGCGCCAGGTGATCTAATTACAGTATGGAATTCACAACTAAATGTTTGCCAGCTAGATATCTTATAACTATTAAGTTAACGGTCTAAAATGTGCTAAATACTCTGCAGTTGTGCATTTGGTTTGCTAATTTAGTAGCAAGTTAGCCAAGTTGTTAACCTCTTGGAACACTAGGGGCAGTATTTCATTTTTGGATGAAAAAACGTTCCCGTTTTAAACAAGATATTTTGTCACGAAAAGATGCTCGACTATGCATATAATTGACAGCTTTGGAAAGAAAGCACTCTGACGTTTCCAAAACTGCAAAGATATTATCTGTGAGTGCCACAGAACTGATGCTACAGGCGAAACCAAGATGAAACTTCAAACAGGAAATGAGCAAAAGGAAATGAGCAAAAGGCGCTGTTTTCCATTGTCTCCTTATATGGCTGTGAATGCGCCCTGAACGAGCCTACACGTTCTGCCGTTTCCCCAAGGTGTCTGCAGCATTGTGACGTGTTTGTAGGCATATCATTGGAAGATTGGCCATAAGAGACTACATTTACCAGGTGTCCGCCCGGTGTCCTTTGTCGAAATTGGTGCGTAATCTCCAGCTGCAAGCATTCTTCCATGTGATTCAGAGAGAGGAGACTTCCACAAACGATATATCATCGAAGAGATATGTGAAAAACTCCTTGAGGATTGATTCTAAACAACGTTTACCATGTTTCAGTCGATTCTAAACAACGTTTACCATGTTTCAATCGATATTACGGAGCGATTTCTCCTACACAAAGAATCTTTCAGAAAAAACTGAACATTTGCTATCTAACTGAGAGTCTCCTAATTGAAAACATCCGAAGTTCTTCAAAAGGTAAATGATTTTATTTGAATGCTTTTCTTGTTTTTGTGAAAATGTTGCCCGCTGAATGCCACGCTAGCTATCAATAATCTTACACAAATGCTTGTTTTGCTATGGTTGAAAAGCATATTTTGAAAATCTGAGATGACAGTGTTGTTAACAAAAGGCTAAGCTTGAGAGCTAATATAGTTATTTCATTTAATTTGCGATTTTCATGAATAGTTAACGTTGTGTTATGCTAATGAGCTTTTGCGGGGATAATTACACTCCTGGATACAGGTTTTTTTCGTAGCTAAACGTGATGAACAAAACGGAGCGATTTGTCCTAAACAAATAATATTTTTGGAAAAACTGAACATTTGCTATCTAACTGAGTCTCCTCATTGAAAACATCTGAAGTTCTTCAAAGGTAAATGATTTTATTTGAATGCTTTTCTTGTTTTTGTGAAAATGTTGCATGCTGAATGCTACGCTAAATGCTACGCTAGCTATCAATAATCTTACACAAATGCTTGTTTTGCTATGGTTGAAAAGCATATTTTGAAAATCTGAGATGACAGTGTTGTTAACAAAAGGCTAAGCTTGAGAGCTAGCATATTTATTTCATTTCATTTGCGATTTTCATGAATAGTTAACGTTGCGTTATGGTAATGAGCTTGAGGCTGTATTCACGATCCCGGATCCGGGATGGCTAGAGGTTAACTTCTTCCAAAATCAAGCATTTACTTGCTAACAGCAGAGAATCCCCTCCTGGATCAAGAGTCTTGCTGGATAATATTTAGTTACTTGTATAGTTTAGGTCAGAAACTGTACAAAATGTTTGCAATGCGCTCGTTAGCATTTAGTTCGCATTCTCTATGGGATTTTACATTTACTTGTTAGCTTTGCTAACCTCTGGATTACAGAGTATCAGTGGGGTTTGAAAACAGCACCCCTTGTGTTCAGTGCCAATATTACAGAATATCCCGGTATGGCACAAAGTCGGTATGAAGGTATGACAATCTGGATACGGCCCAAGCCTAAAACTACATGACACACACACAGGCCACTCTTAGTTCTACCCAGCCAGGCCCCTACAGATTAGCCAGAGGAGTGGAAAGCCATTCCAAGGAGATGTTTCTGGAGGTACCCAGTTGGCCGGTCTCATCAAGACCACTGGTGCTGATTGGGGGATATTAGGGGTGGAACAGTGGAGCAATGGATGGGGGGGAAGGGATTGTTGAGGTAAGGGTGTAGCAGCCCCAGTGTAGTCTAGGAGTCTGACCTCCATGATTTCAGCTCACCACGAGCCTGGAGGAGTCTGGGCCAGAGTATGACCCAGACAGATAGATGGATGACCCTGGAGAATGTAAGGACACAAAATGGAGGAGGGGAGAAGAGAGGCAAGGAGGGGTGTCTGGGTTTCCATCCATCATGTCACTGCTGTGTCTCAGTGTCTAGGCTACTTTCCTATGCCCACAAAGTGACAGGTGAAATGTAACAGTCGAGATGAGAGATAGTACTTTATTAATCCCCAAGGGGAAATGATCGTTATGGTATCCCACCTGTCTGGTATCCAACACCACAAAAAAACGATTGACTCAGAAACACATGACTAGACTACACACGTACAACATTTGCCTACCTAAATTAGCATAACTAAAATGATCCCCATACTGACAAGAGACAGGAAAGGTATTTTCCCTTGCAGGCGCTGGGAGGACAAACTGGGGGGGGTATCCTTTACACAGGCGGTCCTGGGGAATGCACTGCTCTCAAAGCCCACCTCATTACTCAAAGCTGTGGTATGCACTCACTCTCAATGTCCGCAGTGTCTGTCACGACACACACTCATTTCAACGTCCCAGACTCAACGGTCATTATTTATGCAGGGTGAAGAGTAGGGAGCAGGTGATGGGGCACTTTCCATTCCCATACCGCAACACACAGACACACACACTAGCTCTGGATGAGGTCAGAGAGTTGGTGGTTTGTGTGATTCTGTCTGTTTTGGGAAAGAAGAAAAGTGATAGCAGGGTGGGTAGTGGAACGAACCAGTCTCACCATGGAGTTATGTATGGAGGCTGGGGAGAAGCGCACTAAGCACTGACAGAGGCATGATACTGCCAGGAAAAGCCAGTCTGTCACACACACTGTCACGCTTACCAGTCCTCAACAGACAGACTGCGGGGCCAGACAACACACATACATCCCGGAGACAACGTGAAAATTGATTACACACTCAAGAATGTCGAGAGAGGAAAAGACAGCCACCAAAATACCACGAAAATGACACAGGGAAGCACGAAGCAAGGAAGTTACGGCTCAAATAACGCAAGTTTAATCCGGAGACCAGGACAGCGACCAAAATTACAGAGCCAATCGAACAGAATCACAATATCATGACACAGACAATCACAACACAAACCAAATTACACAGCGAAGACTAACAATCAGCTCGTCAGGGGAAATTACACAGCGAGAGCCGACAGTTTGGCTGTGAGCCAAGAACACAAGACAGACTAAACTGATTGTGTAGGGATCAAATGGACATGTCAGGATGAAATGAGGAGAAAACGAGTATCATAAGAGGTCACAGTCTTGACTAAAGCAAGTGTAGGCTTATATACTGAAAATGGATTTGTGATTTTAAAACGCTAGCAACATGCTGTCAAAAATCACACGAATTTAAGTCAAATTGCTAAAAAAAAATGAAATTGAAAAATGAATTAATCAGTCACTGTAAAGGTTAGTGACAGGCTGGATAGCCAGATCCTTAGGGTGCCCCTAACCACTGATACAGGGTAAGAAATGTGTTAATTCCCGTAATGTTAAGGTTAGGATTATGACCTGGTTCAGGTTAGGATTACTCTGAGTGAAATCTCAGTGGGACATGTCACAGTGACCTCCAGGGGAGGTCATAACCCATGGAGATGGAACTCGGGAGGTCGTAACCCATGGAGACCTGATCAACCCTGCGCCCTTCCTTTCACCACACCATAATAAAGTTGATACCAGTAGATCTCCTGTTACCCTAATGCTAATGGAGAAAAAGGGATTACCTGCACCCTGCTCCAATGTCTGACCATGCTAAAATAAAAGCCTCTTTTCACCAATCACCACATCATTGACCTCCCAGATGCACTGTTACCGGGCAGAATTGGCCACAAAGCTGGATGAAGGGGATGTTGTGAGAAGTGAAAGGGAACGCCAAAACTCAAGAATTTCTCTTATGTGAGCGGCTTCTCATCAAATATGGATACCATTTCAAATTCTAGCCATTCTAAAACGGGAGACAGCATACACGATTCTTGTCGAGAACATTAATTCAGATGAATGCTGATGTTCTGCCTTTGAAGAGGCCTGTACCTCCCCATCATCTTCCAGACGTAAACACCAAGTTTAGTTTTTGTGGCACCCTGCCGAGTAGAGCAATCATAGGGTGCCAAGGCGTGTACTTCCATGCCTCTGAAAGCAACTGTGCATGCCAAAGGGATACCTTGATTGTGTAAGTGTGTGTCCACTCCACCCACACAGCTTTGCTAATAGTGTGAAGGCCTAGATAACATATGGCACTACGGACCACCCTCATGAGAGCCGTGCTGTGAGAGACTTCAAGCCTTTTAAACTCCATTTCACCTCTCTGGGTGAAGCTACACTCAGACAGAATACATATCTAACATGCAAAGATGTTATGGAAGCATCTAGATAGGAGAGGAAGTAGCACTCACACTGTCTTTAACACTAGACAGCTGTCTGTTGCGTCTCCTTCACACCAACATGCTGCATTATTAATAAACTGGTGAACTTTTCACCCCCGAAACTAAGCCATCCTCAATTCTTCAGTTCAGTTGAACTTTTCAACCCAGGATGGTTTACGTTTCCTGGAAAGTAAATCTCAGCGATTGACTTCTTAGGCAACACTTTTGGATAATGAGTGGGGATACAGAATTAAATGGCGTGATCGGGGTTGTCAAGATGACAACCTTCCAGTACATTAGCCTACAGGTCTATTTCCTAATACATTCGATTTTATTTGAAGAAATGAATCAACATCTATTTAAAAAATGGCGGCGGAAGAAATGGCAGCAGTTTTAAGGGCACCCAACCAATTGTGCTATTATGTGAGGGTTTTTGCGTTATTTGTAACTTATTTTGTACATAATGTTTCTGCAACAGTATCTTATGGCAAAAAAAGAGCTTCTGGATATCAGGACAGCGATCACTCACCTCGGATTAGACAAATATTTTTTCTTCAACAAGCATGACGCACAGGACATTCTCCAAACACCCAACATCCCCGTTATTTGCAAGAGGAACCGACGCTGGTACAGAGGACAGAGCCGGATGCCTGGTCAGGAGTCGGAAAAGGCGAGTGGGAAACCTGCCATTACCGTCAATACTACTCGCCAACGTGCAATCACTGGACAATAAACTAGACGAGGTACGATCACGAATATCCTACCAACGGGACATCAAAAACTGTAATATACTATGTTTCATGGAATCATGGCTGAATGACGACATTGATATTCAGCTAGCGGTATATATGCTGCACCGGCAAGATAGAACAGCACACTCCGGAAAGACGAGGGGGCGGCGGTCTGTGCATATTTGTAAACAGCTGGTGCATGAAATCTAAGGAAGTCTCTAGATTTTGATCGCCTGAAGTAGAGTATATTGTGATAAAGTGCAGGCCACACTACCTGCCTAGAGAGAGTTTTCAGCTATACATTTCGTGGCTGTTTATTCACCACCACAGACATATGCTGGCACTAAGACCTCACTCAGTAAGAGGTATATGGAAATAAGCAAACAGGAAACTACTCACCCAGGTGGCACACCTAGTGGCCAGAGACTTTAATGCAGGGAAACTTAAATCAGTTCTACCAAATTTCTATCAACATGTTAAATGTGTAACCGGGGGGGGGATTCTAGATCACCTGTACTCCACACACAGAGACGCGTACAAAGCTCTCCCTCGCCCTCCATTTGGTAAATCCGAACGCAATTCTATCCTCCTGATTCCTGCTTACAAGCAAAAATTAAAGCAGAAAGCACTAGTGACTCTGTCTATAAAAAAGTGGTCAGATGAAGCAGATGCTAAACTACAGGAGACTGGAACATGTTCTGGGATTCTTCTGACGGCATTGAGGAGTACACCACATCAGTCACTGGCTTTATCAATAAGTGCATCGAGGACGTCGTCCCCACAGTGACTGTACGTACATACCCCAACCAGAAGCCATGGATTACAGGCAACATTCACACGGAGCTAAAGGGTAGAGTGAGCTGCCGCTTTCAAGGTGCGGGACTTTAAACCGGAAGCTTATAAGAAATCCTGCTACGCCCTACGACAAACCATCAAACAGGCAAAGCGTCAATACAGGGCTAAGATTGAATAATACACACCGGCTCCGACGCTCGTCTTATGTGGCAGGGCTTGCAAACTATTACAGACTACAAAGGGAAGCACAGCCGCGAGCTGCCCAGTGACACGAGCCTACCAGACGAGCTAAATCACTTCTATGCTCGCTTCGAGGCAAGCAACACTGAGGCATGCATGAGAGCATCAGCTGTTCCGGACGACTGTGTAATCACACTCTCCGTAGCCGACGTGAGTAAGACCTTTAAACAGATCAACATACACAAGACTGCGGGGCCAGATGGATTACCAGGACGTGTTCTCTGGGCATGTGCTGACAAACTGGTAGGTGTCTTCATTGACATTTTCAACATGTCCCTGATTGAGTCTGTAATACCAACATGTTTCAAGCAGGCCACCACAGTCCCTGTGCCCAAGAACACAAAGGCAACCTGCCAAAATGACTACAGACCCGTAGCACTCGCGTCCATAGCCATGAATTGCTTTGAAAGGTTGGTAATGGCATACATCAACAACATTATCCCAGAAACCCTAGACCCACCCCAATTTGCATACCGCCTTAACAGATCCACAGATGGTGCACTTTCTATTACACTCCACACTGCCCTTTCTCACCTGGACAAAAGGAACACTTACGTGACAATGCTATTCATTGACTACAGCGCAGCGTTCAACACCATAGTACCCTCAAAACTCATCACTAAGCTAAGGATCCTGGGACTAAACACCTCCTTCTGCAACTGGATCCTAAACTTCCTGACGGGCCGCCCCCAGGTGGTGAGGGTAGGTAGCAACACATCGGCCACGCTGATCCTCAACACTGAAGCTCCCCAGGGGTGCGTGCTCAGTCCCCTCCTGTACTCCCTGTTCACCCACGACTGCATGGCCAGGCACGACTCCAACAGCATCATTAAGTTTGCAGACGACACAACAGTGGTAGGCCTGATCACTGACAACGACGAGACAGCCTATAGGGAGGTGGTCAGAGACCTGGCCTGGGTGGTGCCAGAATAACAACCTATCCCTCAACATAATCAAGACTAAGGAGATGATTGTGGACTACAGGAAAAGGAGGACCGAGCACACCCCCATTCTCATCGACGGGGCTGTAGTGGAGCAGGTTGAGAGCTTCAAGTTGCTTGGTGTCCACATCAACAAACTAGAATGGTCCAAACACACCAAGACAGTCGTGAAGAGCGCACGACAAAGCCTATTCCCCCTCAGGAAACTAAAAAGATTTGGCATGTGTCTGGAGATCCTCAAAAGTCCCCCCTTATCTCAGCTCGCTGGTCACCATAGCATCTCCCACCTGTAGCACACGCTCCAGCAGGTATATCTCTCTAGTCACCCCCAAAACCAATTCTTTCTTTGGCCGCCTCTCCTTCCAGTTCCCTGCTGCCAATGACTGGAACGAACTACAAAAATCTCTGAAACTGGAAACACTTATCTCCCTCACTAGCTTTAAGCACCAACTGTCAGAGCAGCTCACAGATTACTGCACCTGTACATAGCCCACCTATAATTTAGCCCAAACAACTACCTCTTTCCCTACTGTATTTAATTTATTTATTTTGCTCCTTTGCACCCCATTATTTTTATTTCTACTTTGCACATTCTTCCATTGCAAATCTACCATTCCAGTGTTTTACTTGCTATATTGTATTTACTTTGCCACCATGGCCTTTTTTTGCCTTTACCTCCCTTATCTCACCTCATTTGCTCACATCGTATATAGACTTGTTTATACTGTATTATTGACTGTATGTTTGTTTGTACTCCATGTGTAACTCTGTGTCGTTGTATGTGTCGAACTGCTTTGCTTTATCTTGGCCAGGTCGCAATTGTAAATGAGAACTTGTTCTCAACTTGCCTACCTGGTTAAATAAAGGTGGAGAAAAAAAAAAAAGTTATTGAGCTGCAACACTGCCTGGTACGGCAATTGCTCGGCCTCTGACTGCAAGGCACTACAGAGGGTAGTGCGTACGGCCCAGTACATCACTGGGGCTAAGCTGCCTGCCATCCAGGACCTCTACACCAGGCGGTGTCAGAGGAAGGACCTAAAAATTGTCAAAGACCCCAGCCAACCCAGTTATAGACTGTTCTCTCTACTACCGCATGGCAAGCGGTACCGTAGTGCCAAGTCTAGGACAAAAAGGCTTCTCAACAGTTTTTACCCCCAAGCCATAAGACTCCTGAACAGGTAATCAAATGGCTACCCGGACTATTTGCATTGTGTGGCTCCCCCCCAACCCCTCTTTTTACGCTGCTGCTACTCTGTTTATCATATATGCATAGTCACTTTAACCATATCTACATGTACACATTACCTCAAATCAGCCTGACTAACCGGTGTCGGTATGTAGCCTCGCTACTTTTATAGCCTCGCTACTGTATATAGCCTGTCTTTTTACTGTTGTTTTATTTCTTAAAACTTGTTAAGGATAGGGGGCAGTATTTTCACTTTGGATGAATTGCATGCCCATAGTGAACTGCATCAAACTCTGTCCTAGATTGCTAATATATGCATATTATTATTACTATTGGATAGAAAACACTGAAGTTTCTAAAACTGTTTGAATTATGTCTGTGAGTATAACAGAACTCATAGGGCAGGCAATCTTCCAAACAAGAAGTGAAATTCTGAAAGTTGGGGCAACTTTGACGTCATCGCCCCCTCCTTTCCCAACAAGATATGGATCTGGAAGCAATTCCTACGCCTTCCACTAGATGTCCTCATTCAGTAGAAAGTGTAATGGAGCATTTGCTGTGAACTTGGACCTAACGGGAGGGAAAATAGTCAGTGTCCCGACAGAATGCCATTTTCCTGTGGCGCATTTCTCTGTGGGTGCTACCGCTGTTCCATTCAGCTCCAGATGAAAACGTATGATCCGGTTGGAACGTTATTGGATATATATGATAATAACATCCTGAAGATTGATTCCCTACTTAGTTTGACCAGTTTATTCGACCCGGAATATATCTTTTGGAAGTTTTCGTGCGAGTTATCTTGTGGAGTTCCCTGAGGGGAACCTTGCCTCAACAGGTTTTAACCTACCTATTGTTCACCTAATACCTTTTTTGCACTATTGGTTAGAGCCTGTAAGCATTTCACTGTAAGGTGAAATGTTGTATTCGGCGAACGTGACAAATAAACGTTGATTTGATTTGAGCATTAGGTAGGCAGCTATGTATTTTACAAAACAGAATAGGCTGCAGCTTCCATGGGTTAAAGCAGCGTTTCCCAAACTCAGTTCTCGTTCTGGTTTTTGCCCTAGCACTACACAGCTGACTCAAATCAAAGCTTGATGATTAAGTTTATTACTTGAATCAGATGTGTAGTGCTATGGCAAAAAAACAAAAAAAACATGCAACCCTTGGGGTCCCAAGGATAGAGTTTGGGAAACTGAGGTGACCACTTCTCAGCCCAGCCTGAGGACCAAGCGTTCTCAGATGTTGACCTGGGAAACGCAGGCGTCCCATCTAGACATCTGGAAATGCAAATGCGCTACGCTAAATGCTAATAGTACTAGTTAAAACTCAAACGTTCATTAAAATACACATGCAGGGTAGTGAATTAAAGCTACACTCGTTGTGAATCCAGGCAACAAGTCAGATTTTTAAAATGCTTTTCGGCGAAAGCATGAGAAGCTATTATCTGATAGCATGTAACACCACAAAAGACCCGCAGGGGACGTAAACAAAATAATTAGCATAGTCGGCGCAACACAAAACGCACAAATAAAATATAAAACATTCATTACCTTTGACCATCTTCTTTGTTGGCACTCCTAGATGTCCCATAAACATCACTATCGGGTCTTTTTTTCGATTAAATCGGTCCATATATAGCCTAGATATCGATCTATGAAGACTGTGTGATCAAGGAAAAAAATTGCGTTTTATAACGTAACGTAATTTTTTTAAATTAAAAAAGTCGACGATAAACTTTCACAAAACACTTCGAAATACTTTTGTAATGCAACTTTAGGTATTAGTAAACGTTAATAAGCGATCAAATTGATCACGAGGCGATGTATATTCTATAGCTGTACATCTGGAAATAATGTCTGGGTAAATCTCAACCAAAATATCCGGTCGGAGACCGGAAGAAAGGTGTTGCCTTGCGTCTGTTTGACCAAGAAACAAATAGTAGGCAAATGACAAGACTGTTGACATCGTGTGGAAGCTGTAGGTATTGCAACCTCAGCCCCATTAAATGTGGTTCACCTTTATCAATGGGTTGAAGTTGCGCATGGATATATTTTTCAATTTTCAGTGATCAGATTTTCCTGCACTTTTCGATGAAACGCACGTTCTGTTATAGTCACAGCCGTGATTTAACCAGTTTTATAAACGTCTGAGTGTTTTCTATCCACACATACTAATCATATGCATATACTATATTCCTGGCATGAGTAGCAGGGCGCTGAAATGTTGCGCGATTTTTAACAGAATGTTCGAAAAAGTAGAGGGTCGACTTAAGAGGTTTTAACTCTGGGGTAGGCGGGACGCTTGCGTCCCACATGGCCAAATAGCCAGGGAAAATGCAGAGCGCCAAATTCAAATACATTTCTATAAAATCTAACTTTCATTAAATTACACATGCAAGATAGCAAATTAAAGCTACACTCGTTGTGAATCCAGCCAACATGTCAGATTTCAAAAAGGTTTTTCGGCGAAAGCATAAGATGCTATTATCTGATGATAGCACAACAGTAAACAATGAGAGTAGCATATTTCAACTCTGCAGGCGCGACACAAAACGCAGAAATAAAATGTAAATCATGCCTTACCTTTTGAAGAGCTTCTTTTGTTGGCACTCCTATATGTCCCATAAACATCACAAATGGTCCTTTTGTTTGATTAATTCCGTCGATATATATCCAAAATGTCCATTTATTTGGCGCGTTTGATCCAGAAAAACACTGCTTCCAACTTACGCAACGTCGCTACAAAATATCTCAAAAGTTACCTGTAAACTTTGCCAAAACATTTCAAACTACTTTTGTAATACAACTTTAGGTATTTCTAAACTTAGATAATAGATCAAATTGAAGACGGGATGATCTGTGTTCAAAACAGGAGCAAAACGAACTGACGCTACTTTTCTGGTTATGTGCCTCTATCAAAAGGTACACAAAGTGACGTTCAAAGGAAAAACCTCAACCAATTTCTACAAACTGGTGACATCCAGTGGAAGCGGTGGGAACTGCAAGAAAGTGGATTAGAATTCTGGATTCCCCATGAAAACATATTGAAAAGACAGTGACTTAAAAAAATAAATCTGAATGGTTTGTCCTCGGGGTTTCGCCTGCTAAATAAGTTCTGTTATACTCACAGACATGATTCAAACAGTTTTAGAAACTTCAGAGTGTTTTCTATCCAATACTAATACTAATATGCATAAATTAGGATCTGGGACAGAGTAGGAGGCAGTTTAGTTTGGGCACGCTATTTATCCAAAAGTGAAAATGCTGCTCCCTACCCCAAACAGGTTAACATAAGTATTCACACCCCTGATTCAATACTTTGCTGAAGCACCTTTGGCATCGATTACAGCTGTGAGTATTTCTGGGTAAGTCTAAGAGCTTTCCACACCTGGATTGTGCAACATTTGCCCATTTTTATTTTCTAAATTCTTCAAGCTCTGTCATAGTTTTCATCATTGCTAGTGCCATAGATTTTCAAGTAGAATGAAGTCAAAACTAACTTGGCCACTCGGGAACATTTACTGTCCTCTTGGTAAGCCATTCCAGTGTAGATTTGGCCTTGTTTTAAGTTATTGTCCTGCTGAAAGGTGAATTCATCTCCCAGTGTCTGGTAGAAAGCAGACTGAACCAGGTTTTCCTCTAGGATTCTACCTGTGCTTAGCTCCATGATGTTTATTTTTATCCTGAAAAACTCCCCAGTCCTTAACAAATACAAGCATGCCCTTAACATGATGCAGCCACGACTATGTTTGAAAATATGGAGTTTGGGGCAAATACAAAACACTTTGTATTCAGGACAAAAAAAGTGAATTGCTTTTTTGCAGTATTACTTTAGTGCCTTGTTGCAAACAGGATGCATGTTTTGGAATATTTTTATTCTACACAGGCTTCCTTCCTTTCACTCTGTCAATTAGGTTAGTATTGTGGAGTAACTACAATGTTGATCCATCCTCAGTTTTCTCATAGCACAGCCATTAAACTCTGCACCCGTTTTAAAGTCACCATTGGCTTCATGGTGAAATCCCTGAGATGTTTCCGTCCTCTCCGGCAACTGAGTTAGGAAGGACACCTATATCTTTGTAGTGACTTGGTGTATTAATACACCATCCAAAGTCTAATTAATAACTTCACCATGCTCAAAGGGATATTCAGGGTCTGCTTTTGATATGTTTACCCATCTACCAGTAGGTGCCCTTCTTTGCGAGGCATTGGAAAACCTCCTTGGTCTTTGGTTGACTGAGCGACTTTACAGATAATTATATGTGTGGGGTACAGAGAAGGTAGTCATTCAAAAATCATGTCAAACACTATTATTGCACATAGAGCGAGTCCATGCAATTTATTATTAGACTTGTTAAGCACATTTTTACACCTTAACGTATTTAGGCTTGCCATAACAAAGGGGTTGATTCATTGATTTCATATAGGAATAAAATAACATTCTAATGTCATTTGAATTGTTACTTTACCTTTCATTAAGTTAGGCTAGGCTACATTTTACTGCACTTAGCTTAGTTTATAGGCTATTCATGTTGCTGGCAATTCCTGCAATGCTTCATGCTATAAAACCGCTAAATCCGCACCCCAAAGTAGAAAACTTCCTTCTAAACAGCTTCTTAGCTGCAGTGTATTGACCGTGCTAATATTTAGTACCGCCACAACATTTACAGAAGCTAATGTGCGAATTTATGTAATTTAGCATGGTAGTAGAGAGCTGAGGGATGGAAACGCAAGTTTGCGATTCACGTGGGAAACAATGTTGTGTTCACTGTCCTTTTTTAATTTCTTTTTTTCCCTTTGTGGGTTGATCAGCTTTAATATTGCATGTTGTGGCTTCATCAATGCAATCTACTATATATATTTTTTTTGGTGTGAATTTCTTAACTTCTTTAATGCATTTGAGACAATCAGTTGTGTTGTGACAAGGTAGTTGTGGTATACAGAAGAAAGCCCTTTTTGGTAAAATACCGAGTCACTATTAAAGGAAATATATTACACAAATGAACTTTTAACAAGGCACACCTGTTAATTGCATGAAGCTGGTTGAGAGAATGCCAAGAGTGTGCAAAGCTATCAAGGCAAAAGGTGTCTACTTTGAAGAATCTAAAGTATAAAATATATTTTGATAACACTTTTTTTGGGTTACTACATGATTCCATATGTGTTATTACATCATTTTGATGTCTTCACTATTATTCTACAATGTAGAAATAGCAAAAAATGAAGAAAAACCCTTGAATGAGTAGGTGTTCAAATTGACTGTATATTTTCCAACTGTGCTGTTTCACAAAGGTTCTATACCTTTATACATTTTAGATTCAAAGTGTATTTTACATTTAGTTTTCTTATTTTTAGACCCACCCTTCAGCACCACTTAACCCCTCCAATCTATCTCTGAACACCATCGTTTTAGTTTCTATTTGCCATATATTTTTCAACTGTGCTGTGATGTTTCACAAAAGTTCTGATCCTTTCTATTCTGATAGTTTCTACAGATTGTAGATTAAAGATACATTTTTTTGCTAAGAGTATTATTGATCGGTTGACTATGACTTTTCTAATCACCCAGCAGTGCTATTTGCAGTTAACTCTAGGTAAATGTTAACATTTTTCAGCCATTCCTGAACCTGCGACCAAAAACAAGCTACATATGAACAGTACCAAAACAAATGATTTCTTCACCGCAAAATCTGCAGAGCTGGGATGTTTGTATCCCCCATATACATTTGAAGTCAGAAGTTTACATACACCTTAGCCAAATACATTTAAACTCAGTTTTTCACAATTTCTGACATTTAATCCTAGTAAAAATTCCCTGTCTTAGGTCAGTTAGGATCACCACTTTATTTTAAGAATGTGAATAATAGGAGAGAGTGATTTATTTCAGCTTTTGCTTCTTTCATCACATTCCCAGTGGGTCAGAAGTTTACATACACTCAATTAGTATTTGGTAGCATTGCCTTTACATTTTTTAACTTGGGACAAATGTTTTTGGGTAGCCTTCCGCAAGCTTCCCACAATAAGTTGGGTGAATTTTGGCCCATTCCTCCTGACAGAGCTGGTGTAACTGAGTCAGGTTTGTAGGCCTCCTTGCTCGCACACACTTTTTCAGTTCTCCCCACAAATTATCTATGGGATTGAGGTCAGGGCTTTGTGATGGCCACTCCAATACCTTTGTTGTCTTTAAGCCATTTTGCCACAACTTTGGAACTATGCTTGGTGGGTATTGTCCATTTGGAAGACCCATTTGCGACCAAGCTTTAACTTCCTGACTGATGTCTTGAGATGTTGCTTCAATATATCCATGTAATTTTACTCCCTCATGATGCCATCTATTTTGTGAAGTGCACCAGTCCCTCCTGCAGCAAAGCACCCCCACAACATGATGCTGCCACCCCCGTGCTTCACGGTTGGGATGGTGTTCTTCGGCTTGCAAGCCTCCCCCTTTTTCCTCCAAACATAACGATGGTCATTATGGCCAACCAATTCTATTTTTGTTTCATCAGACCAGAGGACATTTCTCCAAAAAGTATGACCTTTGTCCCCATGTGCAGTTGCAAACTGTAGTCTGTCTATTTTATGGCAGTTTTGGAGCAGTGGCTTCTTCCTTGCGGAGCGGCCTTTCAGGTTATGTCGATATAGGACTCATTTTACTGTGGATATAGATACTTTTGTACCTGTTTCCTTAAGGATCTTCACAAGGTCCTTTGCTGCTGTTCTGGGATTGATTTGCACTTTTCGCACCAAAGTACGTTCATTTCTAGGAGACAGAACACGTCTCCTTCCTGGGCGGTATGACGGCTGCGTGGTCCCATGGTGTTTAAACTTGCGTACAAGGATGAACCAGATTTGTGGAGGTCTACCATTTTTTTCTGAGGTCTTGGCTGATTTCTTTTGATTTTCCCATGATGTCAAGCAAAGAGGCACTGAGTTTGAAGGCAGGCCTTGAAATACATCCACAGGTACACCTCCAATTGACTCAAACAATGTCAATTAGCCTATCAGAAGCTTCTAAAGCCATGACATAATTTTCTGGAATTTTCCAAGCTGTTTAAAGGCACAGGCAACTTAGTGTATGTAAACTTCTGACCCACTGGAATTGTGATACAGGGAATTATAAGTGAAACAATCTGTCTGTAAACAATAGTTGGAAAAATGACTTGTGTCATGCACAAAGTAGGTGTCCTAACCGACTTGCCAAAACTATAGTTTGTTAACAAGAAATTTGTGGAGTGGTTGAAAAATGAGTTTTAATGACTCCAACCTAAGTGTATGTAAACTTCCGACTTCAACTGTATATAACATTCTATTGGTTGTAATAATTTTGTATAATTGAAATTTTAAAAAGCGCATGTTGACAGTATTTCTCACACAATATTTTTCTTTGGTAGTTTGAATAGACATACTCTAAAAGCTTCCCTAAAACACATTTTACTTGTCTATACAGATGCATCAATATGACTACATCAATATGGTGCAATTTTCTATCAATGTCAGCCCTATATGGACAGACACTGTATGGGATTACATTTGACAGTGTCTAGTCACACCAAGAGCTAGAGGATGTAAAATGGCAAAGCCAATAGGCCTACTTGAACTGGACTGAAATTGAAATAGCCTACAAGCAGAGTTTTGTTAACATAAATCATTTAGAAAGCATGAAAATAACTTGTATGCTGTTGCTCCTCAACTGGATGATGGGATTTTTAGAATGATGTGACTGCAGAGATGAAGTCACTTCAATACTATAAGCAGCCCTCTCATGGTTTGAGGCTCTACCAACAATAAGGCATCTTTGGAGGCTGATCGGCCCTTTCGGCTACAATCGCTTCACTGCAATCCCTTCTCAGCCCGCCAGCATTTGTATTCTAATGTGAACAAATGGACCAGAAAATGGCCTAGTTGACTGTGGGAGACTTGCCCAGTCACGCAATCTCCCCCAGCTACCAGGCAGCCACAAACCTTTAGCTCAGGGTGGTTTAGCACGGTATGGTTTCATCACACCATAATCAGAATTTAAGAGGCCTGGCTGGGGTGATTGTGGTTAGTTCCCTTATTGGACTCACTTATCCAAATTTCATCATGTTGGACACACCCTACAAGGGTGTTTGAACATTATTCCACTGTGCAGTGTGGATGTGTCCTTTTTTGAGAATGGGCTTATTGCAACATATGGTCCCCACTCGACTTCACAAAGCTTATAGTGAGGTACACTGTCAGCATAGAGACAGAGTGAGAATTTCTGTCCTGTGTCTGCCAGAGGGACAGAGCCTTTCGTGGTCAGGCTGTTCAGGAAACACTCCTGCCCCTATAATGACCCTTTAGCCCTCATCCAGAGCTAATGTCCACATCCACCATCCACAATGGCTATTGTTGCAGACGGTGCGATCAATGCCCTTGGCTACTTCAATACTCTGAGTAAGTAGTCGGATGACGGTCTGCCTGCAGTGACGTGGCCCTCCGGTATAACTCATAATGGAGGGGAGAGGAGCTCTAGGTTGACCTCTGTGATGGATGGTGATGTCTCAGTGTGTGGACAGTGCATTGAGTGGCCACTGTCTCTTGCCTCCTCACCCTCAGTTAGAAGATAAAGTTGTTAACCCTCTCTTTACTGGTTTGGCCAGGAGGTAGGCCTAGTCAAGCATGTGCAAACGTTATGGTGGTTGTGTCTTATTTTTTATTTTATTTATCCATTATTTGACCAGGTAAGTTGACTGAGAACACATTCTCATTTGCGGCAACAACCTGGGGAATAGTTACAGGGGAGAGGAGGGGGATGAATGAGCCAATTGTAAACTGGGGATTATTAGGTGACATTTACATTTACATTACATTTAAGTCATTTAGCAGACGCTCTTATCCAGAGCGACTTACAAATTGGTGCGTTCACCTTATGACATCCAGTGGAACAGCCACTTTACAATAGTGCATCTAAATCTTTTAAGGGGGGTGAGAAGGATTACTTTATCCTATCCTAGGTATTCCTTAAAGAGGTGGGGTTTCAGGTGTCTCCAGAAGGTGGTGATTGACTCCGCTGTCCTGGCGTCGTGAGGGAGTTTGTTCCACCATTGGGGGGCCAGAGCAGCGAACAGTTTTGACTGGGCTGAGCGGGAACTGTACTTCCTCAGTGGTAGGGAGGCGAGCAGGCCAGAGGTGGATGAACGCAGTGCCCTTGTTTGGGTGTAGGGCCTGATCAGAGCCTGGAGGTACTGAGGTGCCGTTCCCCTCACAGCTCCGTAGGCAAGCACCATGGTCTTGTAGTGGATGCGAGCTTCACCAGACGGGCTGCGGCGTTCTGGATGAGTTGTAGGGGTTTAATGGCACAGGCAGGGAGCCCAGCCAACAGCGAGTTGCAGTAATCCAGACGGGAGATGACAAGTGCCTGGATTAGGACCTGCGCCGCTTCCTGTGTGAGGCAGGGTCGTACTCTGCGGATGTTGTAGAGCATGAACCTACAGGAACGGGCCACCGCCTTGATGTTAGTTGAGAACGACAGGGTGTTGTCCAGGATCACGCCAAGGTTCTTAGCGCTCTGGGAGGAGGACACGATGGAGTTGTCAACCGTGATGGGGAGATCATGGAACGGGCAGTCCTTCCCCGGGAGGAAGAGCAGCTCCGTCTTGCCGAGGTTCAGCTTGAGGTGGTGATCCGCACTGATATGTCTGCCAGACATGCAGAGATGCGATTCACCACCTAGTCATCAGAAGGGGGAAAGGAGAAGATTAATTGTGTGTCGTCTGCATAGCAATGATAGGAGAGACCATGTGAGGTTATGACAGAGCCAAGTGACTTGGTGTATAGCGAGAATAGGAGAGGGCCTAGAACAGAGCCCTGGGGGACGCCAGTGGTGAGAGCGCGTGGTGAGGAGACAGATTCTCGCCACGCCACCTGGTAGGAGCGACCTGTCAGGTAGGACGCAATCCAAGCGTGGGCCGCGCCGGAGTTGCCCAACTCGGAGAGGGTGGAGAGGAGGATCTGATGGTTCACAGTATCGAAGGCAGCCGATAGGTCTAGAAGGATGAGAGCAGAGGAGAGAGAGTTAGCTTTAGCAGTGCGGAGCGCCTCCGTGATACAGAGAAGAGCAGTCTCAGTTGAATGACTAGTCTTGAAACCTGACTGATTTGGATCAAGAAGGTCATTCTGAGAGAGATAGCGGGAGAGCTGGCCAAGGACGGCACGTTCAAGAGTTTTGGAGAGAAAAGAAAGAAGGGATACTGGTCTGTAGTTGTTGACATCGGAGGGATCGAGTGTAGGTTTTTTCAGAAGGGGTGCAACTCTCGCTCTCTTGAAGACGGAAGGGACGTAGCCAGCAGTCAGGGATGAGTTGATGAGCGAGGTGAGGTAAGGGAGAAGGTCTCCGGAAATGGTCTGGAGAAGAGAGGAGGGGATAGGGTCAAGCGGGCAGGTTGTTGGGCGGCCGGCCTTCACAAGACGCGAGATTTCATCTGGAGAGAGAGGGGAGAAAGAGGTCAGAGCACAGGGTAGGGCAGTGTGAGCAGAACCAGCAGTGTCGTTTGACTTAGCAAACGAGGATCGGATGTCGTCGACCTTCTTTTCAAAATGGTTGACGAAGTCATCTGCAGAGAGGAGGAGGAGGGGGGAGGATTCAGGAGGGAGGAGAAGGTGGCAAAGAGCTTCCTAGGGTTAGAGGCAGATGCTTGGAATTTAGAGTGGTAGAAAGTGGCTTTAGCAGCAGAGACAGAAGAGGAAAATGTAGAGAGGAGGGAGTGAAAGGATGCCAGGTCCGCAGGGAGGCGAGTTTTCCTCCATTTCCGCTCGGCTGCCCGGAGCCCTGTTCTGTGAGCTCGCAATGAGTCGTCGAGCCACGGAGCGGGAGGGGAGGACCGAGCCGGCCTGGAGGATAGGGGACATAGAGAGTCAAAGGATGCAGAAAGGGAGGAGAGGAGGGTTGAGGAGGCAAAATCAGGAGATAGGTTGGAGAAGGTTTGAGCAGAGGGAAGAGATGATAGGATGGAAGAGGAGAGAGTAGCGGGGGAGAGAGAGCGAAGGTTGGGACGGCGCGATACCATCCGAGTAGGGGCAGTGTGGGAAGTGTTGGATGAGAGCGAGAGGGAAAAGGATACAAGGTAGTGGTCGGAGACTTGGAGGGGAGTTGGAGGGGAGTTGCAATGAGGTTAGTGGAAGAACAGCATCTAGTAAAGATGAGGTCGAGCGTATTGCCTGCCTTGTGAGTAGGGGGGGAAGGTGAGAGGGAGAGGTCAAAAGAGGAGAGGAGTGGAAAGAAGGAGGCAGAGAGGAATGAGTCAAAGGTAGACGTGGGGAGGTTAAAGTCGCCCAGAACTGTGAGAGGTGAGCCGTCCTCAGGAAAGGAGCTTATCAAGGCATCAAGCTCATTGATGAACTCTCCGAGGGAACCTGGAGGGCGATAAATGATAAGGATGTTAAGCTTGAAAGGGCTGGTAACTGTGACAGCATGGAATTCAAAGGAGGCGATAGACAGATGGGTAAGGGGAGAAAGAGAGAATGACCACTTGGGAGAGATGAGGATCCCGGTGCCACCACCCCGCTGACCAGAAGCTCTCGGGGTGTGCGAGAACACGTGGGCGGACGAAGAGAGAGCAGTAGGAGTAGCAGTGTTATCTGTGGTGATCCATGTTTCCGTCAGTGCCAAGAAGTCGAGGGACTGGAGGGAGGCATAGGCTGAGATGAACTCTGCCTTGTTGGCCGCAGATCGGCAGTTCCAGAGGCTACCGGAGACCTGGAACTCCACGTGGGTCGTGCGCGCTAGGACCACCAGATTAGGGTGGCCGCGGCCACGCGGTGTGGAGCGTTTGTATGGTCTGTGCAGAGAGGAGAGAACAGGGATAGACAGACACATAGTTGACAGGCTACAGAAGAGGCTACGCTAATGCAAAGGAGATTGGAATGACAAGTGGACTACACGTCTCGAATGTTCAGAAAGTTAAGCTTACGTAGCAAGAATCTTATTGACTAAAATGATTAAAATGATACAGTACTGCTGAAGTAGGCTAGCTGGTAGTGGCTGCGTTCTTGACTTTGTAGGCTAGCTGGCAGTGGCTGCGTTGTTGACACTACACTAATCAAGTCATTCCGTTGAGTGTGATAGTTTCTACAGTGCTGCTATTCGGGGCTAGCTGGCTGCTAGCCGTGATGGTGTTGGAGCAAACCATTGAAGTGAGCTCAGCATTGCATGTAGATAGGTTTGGCTGCTAGGCTAAAGTAGCAAGAACATGCACATTAAGAGAAGATGATATCCAGGCCATATGACACCCAGACCATACTCTATTTTTATAGGAATACATTAACCAGGACCATACGTGCATTCATGACAGCTGAACGTGCTGTGGTCAGCAGGGTACAGGAAGAAAGATGTAGGCAAGATAACTGATGACTAACACGTAAAACATAGGCATGCAATACATACATTATTTTTAGAACATGGAAAGAGTTCTGCCATCGTTGTTACCAAAAGCAGATACTAAGGGGGAGTAACTTTATTTACATATGTGATGTACCCCAATACTATGTATGTATAAAAGCAAAGCCAGTGTTAAGAAGCGGCGGCTTTCCCGCGGACCAGCACGGCTTTAATAACTTGCATTAAAGTCTACATTGAATTCAACAGTTTCTTCTGAGAGTATTATATTTCTATAGACAGTATTATATTTCTGTAACAATTATCTACGACAATGGTTTCAGGGTCAGATTGGGAATTTACCCTCCGTACGGAGCCTCCGCACTGCATTTCCGGATCAAGCATAAATCACCATCTACTGCAGGGTTTCCAAACCCTCTCCTTGGGCGCCGCCCCCAGACGTTTCAAATGTTTGTTTTAACCCTAAACTGGCACACCTGTTTCACACCTGTTAGTCAAAGGCTTGATGATTAGTTGACTAATTGAATCAGGGGTGCTAGTTTAGGTTTAAAACAAAAAATGTGAAGGAGAGGGTTGGGGAATCGTGATCTTCAGGGTATCCCCTTCAGAAAAGGCTTATAAAGAGGATTCCTGCTAGTTTGACATGGGCTGTCAGCAGGTTCTGTGTTTACAAGAGGCTCCACTGACCCCTGTTTCCCAGGTCAACATCTGAGAACGCTTGGTCCTCAGGCTGGGCTGAGAAGTGGTCACCTCAGTTTCCCAAACTCGATCCTTGGGACCCCAAGGGTTGCATGTTTTTTTGTTGTTTTTTTTTGTTTTTTTGCCATAGCACTACACATCTGATTCAAGTAATAAACTTAATCATCAAGCTTTGATTTGAGTCAGCTGTGTAGTGCTAGGGCAAAAACCAGAACGAGAACTGAGTTTGGGAAACGCTGCTTTAATTAGATATTTCTGAATTTCTTTTCAATCATTTGCACACATTTCTAAAAACATTTTCATTTTGTCATTATGGGGTATTGTGTGTAGATGGGCGAGAGACAATTATTTCATCCATTTTGAATTCAAATGTGGAATAAGTCAAGGCGTATGAATACTTTCTGAAGGCACTGTATGTGGAATCTTTACAGCCATCTATACAGTCAGACATTACCCTGTCAACTCAACTGTATATTACCCTAATGAGACAGCAGAACACTGATCCAACGTTAGTTCAGCCATTGACCTCCAGTGGATTGGGATAGGATAAGCTGAATGTTCTAGACTTCTAGTCTGGATAGCTTTGGCGACACTGACCACAGTGTGAAGAGACTATGACAACGTGGGCTGGGATGGAAAACTACTAAGAAGGGGGAAGGACGGGCTGCTTTTGAGGAAGACGGGGGGACGGACAAGGGAGAGAAGAGTCAACGGATCGATTCCCAGCTAGTTTAGGTCATAAGTCAAAATGAGTGCGTGTACGCAGTTGCCAAGAGACAGACACACCTCACCCACCTCCCTGCAATGGGCTCTGTATTATGACCCAGGCCATGCGTTTGAACAAGACTCTCCCCCCAACACACCGCCCACGTTGCAAACCTCATTACCGACAGACAGGGCCTGTAGACGCCCATCAGTCACCTCAGTCCTGTTTGGACTCCTGTCCCCCCCCCCCCACACCGTCTCATTCACAGCATTGTTCCAGTACAAACAAAAGGCTTCCCCTTCCCCCTCCACCACGGCTCACTCCCTGGCCTGTCTGCTTTCAGTGGAGAAAAGTATGGCATGTACGTATGGAGTTTAGGGTAGTAAACTGACCCAGCCGCTAGAACAATCCGGAACGTCTACACGCAAACTGATGCGGAGGACATCAAACAAGAGTTCTTATCTACAGCACACTTCCTTTGGCCAGGCATTATTCCCTCCATCCCTCTGCATCCCAGCTCTACGAATGCTCAGGATGCCAATTATGTCATCCATTAAATAGCCTTGGCTCTAGAGCTGCTCCAGCTGACACTCCCCTCATCAGCGCCCAGACGCTAACCTGAAATCTGGAGAGGAACGCAGAGCAGCGCTGCCACTCACAACAAGCTGGCACGCTGCCTGACAAACAGGGGAGAACAGAGGGAGGGAGGGTTAGTTCATTGGGAGTGTAGAGGAGAAAGGGAGGGAGCGAGCAAGAGGGAGCTAGGCTAGTGTAAATACAGAGTATTACAGAATATCCTCAGTAGGAGAAGTATACTAGCTGAGGTCAAATAATAGATGCTAAATTAGAGCTCCATCATTAGTACTTTCCAAATGAAGGTTTCACGCCTGATGAATAATATGGTCTAGCCTAACTAGAAATATATCAATCACGTGCCAACAAGAGCGCTTTGTGGTTGTCTAAAAATGAAGGGGATATGATGCTCTTTGGAATGCTGCTCTACCTGTGACCAATGACAAAGTCATTTCCTGCGGGGCCTCTCTGGTTGAGGCTCTGCCTGGCTGAAGCTACGGGAGGGGGAGCCTCACAGATGCATGCCTCAAGGTTCGACCAACCCTGCTATTCTTCCTTGACCTGGAACTGTGTCAGATAGAGAGTGGACAGGAAGAGAGTGGACAGGAAGCGAGTGGACGTGTGCGTCTGTCCTCGTGTGCACGTTTGCAGTCTGTAAGAACACCATACGTGTTGTACGTGCAGACGCCGTCTCCCTGCATCCATTGACTTCCCATTTTTCCCATGATATCAACATAACCCCTAAAGCAGGAGGGGCTGGGGAGGTTCGGGAATAGCGCCGGTCGCATTACATGTCGGCTTATATACATTTCATCTCGTTTGGGCCTTTCCAAACCAAACAGTCTGACTGTTCATCAATCCCCAGGCGTGCACACACACACAGGCCCATACACACAGGCCCATACACACCAGCACACACAGGCCCATACACACCAGCACACACAGGCCCATACACACAGGCCCATACACACCAGCACACACAGGCCCATACACACCAGCACACACAGGCCCATACACACCCGCACACACAGCGGCCCATACAGAGACGATGAATCATTTCCCATCTGGCACTGCGGATCTGCCCAAGGAATGGGGGAAGAGGAAGAAAGAAGAGGAGGAGAAGAGGAGGACCTCGCCCTGGGAAATGGATGTGCCAGTATTTCAATTCAAAACCCCTACAATAGGGATGAGCCACTTTGGGGTTGGAGGAAGACCGCTGAAGCGGGAGCTCCGTTAAGGGGACTTGGTGTGTTAATAAATGCACTTAGTGAAAATGTGGCTGGGGAGGAATCTGTGGACACATACTGTATCAACTAAGCCTATATACTAGATTGAGCTGAGACGAGGGGAATGGGTGAGCCATGAGAGTGCGAGAAGAGTTAGTTTATATGGCTTCTGGGGGATTTTAGGGACACATACCAAGTCTCTCTAGAATGGGGGATGGGGAGCCGTGAGAGTGCTAGATGAGAGACAACTTTCGCCTGAGAGGAAGAAGTGCACTGGTAGCGACATCACATCTAGCTCATCATTCACACTAATGATAACCCACACAGTTATGGGCCGCATGGACGGATGCTCTGGCAGACTGGCACATAACGGAGGGGAAACAGATTCTCGCCACCAGCTCACATGATGCATACCTCCCCCTTGACAATATGGCAGTGGAACTGGTGGGAGGATGTTACAGCACTTTGTGCTTCTATTACGGATGAGAGCCCACTCTCCTCTGACATCGGTCATCATCATCATCAACATTAAGATGGGTGGAAGAGAGACAGACGGAGTGAACGAGAGAGCGTGAGCGACAGAGAGACAGAGACACACACAGAGAGCGCACAAGACACACACAGAGCGCGAGAAACAAACACAGAGCGCGTGAGAAACACACACACAGACAGAGAGCCACACACACACACAGAGAGCCACACACACACACAAAGAGAGAGATCCACACACACACACACACACACAGAGCCACACACACACACAGTGCGCGAGAGCCACACACACACACACACACACACACACACACACACAGAACGCGCGCACCCAGAAGGCGAGAGAGAGCCCCTCGCGCACAGAACGCGCCAGAGAGCCACACGCACACAGAACGCGCCAGAGAGCCACACACAGAACGCGAGAGAGAGCCACACACACAGAACGCGCGAGAGAGCCACACACACAGAACGCGCGAGAGAGCCACACACATAGAACGCGCGCGAGAGCCCCACACACACACACAGAACGCACGAGAGCCCCCACACACACACACACACACACGCGAGAGACACGCGCGCGCGAGAGCCACACACACACAGAACGCGCAAGAGAGCCACACACACAGAACGCGCAAGAGAGCCACACACACAGAACGCACGAGAGCCCCACACACACACACACACACACACACACACACACACACACACACACAGAGAGAACGCGCGAGAGAGCACACACACACACACAGACCGCGCGAGAGAGCCACACACACAGACCGCGCGAGAGAGCCACACACACATATACACAGACCGCGCGAGAGAGCCACACACACACAGAACGCGCGAGAGAGCCACACACACACAGAACGCGCGAGAGCCACACACACACACACACACAGAACGCGCGAGAGAGCCACACACACAGAACGCGCGAGAGAGCCACACACACAGAACGCGCGAGAGAGCCACACACACAGAACGCGCGAGAGAGCCACACACACAGAACGCGCGAGAGAGCCACACACACAGAACGCGCGAGAGAGCACACACACACAGAACGCGCGAGAGCCACACACACACACAGAACGCGCGAGAGCCACACACACACACACACACACACACACACACACACACACACAGAACGCGCGAGAGCCACACACACACACACACAGAACGCGCGAGAGCCACACACACACACACACACACACACACACAGAACGCGCGAGAGCCACACACACACAGAACGCGCGAGAGCCACACACACACACAGAACGCGCGAGAGCCACACACACACACACAGAACGCGCGAGAGCCACACACACACACACACACACAGAACGCGCGAGCCACACACACACACACAGAACGCGCGAGCCACACACACACAGAACGCGCGAGAGCCACACACACACAGAACGCGCGAGAGCCACACACACACAGAACGCGCGAGAGCCACACACACACAGAACGCGCGAGAGCC